>NC_066587.1:18240057-18295057 GCF_905475345.1 Vespula vulgaris
CGTTTTCCTTCCGTTTGTTGAGAAAACAAGAAATAGAAGAAGAAAAGGAACGAGTAAAACAAGAAATAAAGGATGAAAATAAAATAGGGGACAAAGAAAAACGTAATGAGACGATCGAAAAAATTCGATCGATCGATCGATCGATTAATCAATCTATCTTCAGATCGTACATTTATTTTTTCTTTCGTTTCTTTCTTCTCTCTCTCTCTCTCTCTCTCTCTTTTTCTCTTCTTCTCTGTCTCTCTTTTTTGTCTTCTTTTTTTCTTTTAAACCTTCGAACGTCACTCGTCAATTTCCGTAGAATACTTTAAGTCGAGACATTCGTAGGAAGGAAAAAAGAAAATGGAAAAAAAGAAAAAAAAAAAAGAAAAAGAAAAAGGAGACGATAAAAATCAAAGATAGCTGTCAACGTAGCTCGAACGGACGTTAACGTCGATACGTTTAAAGAAGCCACCGCCGCCGTCGTCGTCGTCGTCGTCGTCGTCGTTGTCGTTGACGTAGCACTTTTAACCATATATCGATCATCAGCTTCGCATCTCTATCGAGCGAAAGTTATTATTAACGAAAGACTGCCGTCCGACTTCTCCATTCGGAGTTCGTTCCATTCGAACGCAATTTTAATACGTTTCCGTAGGCAAAAAAAAAAAAAAAAAAGAAGAAGCAAACAAAAAAAAAAAGAAAAAAAGAAAAAATAAAATATAAATTAATACAACGGTATAGAAAATAGATTTGATGAGAGAGATTGGCGTAATGAATCTGTGCATTACTTATTTAACATTTAAACGTGAAAGATGGAGATAAAAAAGAAAAAGAAAAAGAAAGAAAAAAGAGAAAGAGAGAGAATATATGAAATAAGAAAAGACCATTACGATCTCTTTTTTCTCGCGAGTCACCTTAGAGCGTTTCTCATGTTCCGGAAGGGGAACGCAAAGTCGGATCGATTTTAATCCTTTAGAGAGTCCGTAAGGGTGCGCGGGAAAGGGGGTTGCGTTCATTCGTCCCTTCTCTTTCTCTTTCTACGTTCTTTTTCTTTCAACTACTACTACTACTACTATTACTACTATTACTAGTACTGGCAGTTAGCAGTCCGTAGGTAGGTAGGTAGATAGGTAGGTAGGTAGGTAGATAGGTACATAGGTACGTGTACCGGTTGGTTGGCAGTTAGCAAAGCGGCAGAACACTCGTATAAAGAGTCGTCCACATCACGACGGAAAAGGAACCGGCAGTTAATCGTGCGTTAGAGGATGACTATACCGGGTGACGTTAACGTAATAGAGTGTAGTTCGTTAAACGACAAATAAAATGATGAGCACCGCGAGAAACGCGAATATTTAACAAAAAATAAATAAATAAATAAATAAATAAAAGATAAAAAGATATACGAAAAAGGAAATTATCGATCGTCCGCGAGAACTCTTTGTTTTTCCTTTTTTTTTATTTTTGATTCGGAACTTCCTGTATAACGTCTCTATTAAATAAATCATGTTATACATATTACATATTATATAATAATCAGATGTAAGTAAATCAAATGTTAACAATGCTTATCGTTGGTTAGAGATAAGACGAGTTAACAGTAAAATATCATACTTTCCAGTCTCACCCAATATATATACATATATATATACATACATATATCTACTCGTATAAACGTAGCGTATCCGCTTACGCGTCGTGCGTGTCCATTTCTCTCTCTCTCTCTTTTTAACTCATTCTTACTCTTTTCCTCTTTCATCGTTCCCATATCTCTCTCTTTTTCTCTCTTACACTGATCGCGATTTTCTCGTTCTCTCCTCCACCTTCACCTCGTCTTACGTCGTCGTCGTCGTCGTCGTCGTCGTCGTCGTCGTCGTGGTACGTCGTCGTGGTACGTCGTCGTACACGTAGTCGTCAGAGGACGTACGCACGCGCACAAACGAAGAGGCACAAAGCTGTATAACGATATCTCCTGCACCGTGAGCCAAGCCCAGCGTCCAAGGTGCGTCACGCTCGGAAATATGCGTGCCTGCTTTTGCTTGCTGCCTGCCTGCTTGCCTGCCTGTTCGTTTGCTTACTTGCCCTGCTGCCTGCCTGCCTGCCTGCTTGCCTGCCTGCCTTCCGCCTCACCCTCCAAGTTAAGCTGCAGTTGCATCGATGCAGACACACATATGAATGTAACTTTCAATGTGTCCGAGTTTGCGATCGCATAAAGACTCGCCGCACGAGCTCCTCTCTCTTTCTCTCTCTTCATTCTTTTTATTGTATGCGTATGTGTATATCTTTCTCTTTCTGTGTATACATACATGTGTGTGTGTATTAAGGATACACCAACAAACAGCAGGAGGAGAGAACGAACGGAGTTCGTAAGGACTCCGACTCCGTAGTAAGTCTATCTTCCTTAACGTCTTACGATCGGTAAAAGTACATGCTTTTCTTGATCTTGATATCTCCGAAAGAGAAGAAAAGTAAACTCTTATCTCGATATCCCTCCCCTTTCCTCTACACCCCCACCCCTATGATACTTCTATTTATTATCGAGATAATGGTTGGAAATTATTTTTTTTAATTCTTTTTTGTTTTTCTTCTTCTTTCTTTTTTTTAACAATACCACAAGTTTCAAGAGATATTCCTTTTGGTAGGTTATATTTACGAAAGTTTTATTCGTTCAATAAATAAGATCGATAAGAACGTAAGGTATATTTGAAATCGTAAAAAGATCAACATCTACGTAACGATAAACATACGCGTATAAAGGTGAAATAAAAAGAAAAAAGAAGAATGAAATAAAAAGGAATTAAAGAATGAAAAAACAGAACGAAAAAAGAAAAAAGAAAAAAAAAAGGAGAAAAGAATTCTTGCTCGTATTATTGCAAAGATAAAAGACTCGTGTTATCTCTCTAACGCAACGGTAAAGTAGCGGGGAGGGAGAGAGAAAAGAATAGAGAGAGAGAGAGAGAGAGAGAGAGGAGAGAAGAAGGAGGAAAAAAGAAAACAACAAAAAATCTACTCGATGTATATCGATATATAATAACATATCGACATAATCGATATATAATCTCGATTATGAATCTATATTATCGATAGCTAAACGAACGTTTCAAACGTCAAATATAGCGAGGGATCAGCGAGGATCGATTTAAAGGTCCAGCGTGAGAAGAAAAACGATTCGATTCTGTCGAAGATGACTACTATGACTGTGACTACGACGATGACTATGACTAAAACGAAGCCGACGAAAACGACGAAGAAGACGACGATGTGGAAGATGAGAAGAAAAAGGAGGATGAGGAGGAAGAAGAGGAGGAGAATGAAGAGGAAGAAGAGGGAATAACGAGGAGAGATCTCGGCTCGCGTCCAACGCACACGCGTGCACGAGGTACTCGCGTGACGCAAACGGCGGCCTCTGAGAGCTTCTGTGGTCGGTGCGACGAGAGGACGGACGCGATCTCGTTGCTTGCTAAAGAGAGAGAGAGAGAGAGAGAGAGAGAGAGAGAGGAGAACGTCGATACTCTCTTTCCATCGACGTATTAGTCGGCTCGACATCGTCGACTAACTATCCCGACGTGCCATCGAATATCCCTCTTTCCACTTCTCCCTCTCCCTCTCTCTTTTGCTCTTTCTCCAGGGCTGCTGAAAGAGAGAGAGAGAGAGAGAGAGAGAGAGAGAGAGAGAGAGAGATGGTGTGTGCGCGCGCGTGTGCACCTTCCTTCGTTCGAAAAGCCGACCGCCGATCCGGATCGCAGTCTCTCTGTGGAGAATACGAAGCAAGGATACGGTGGAAGGTAAAGGGGGAGAGAGAGAGAGGGAAAGAGAGAGAAGGAGAGAGGGAGAGTCCCGGACATAGAGGGAGAGAGAGAGAGAGAGAGAGAGACGCGGAGGAGAGATCGATCGTGTAGAGGCGGCCAGAGAGTCGCGAGTTCCTCGTTTTCGTCACAGTTTCCATGCCGCTGCGAGACGCTTTTGGAAAGGCTTCTAATGGCGCTCGACGTGATCTCCCTCGGTTTGAAATTCTTTAGAGATGGGACAATGAAAGGGAGAGAGAGAGGGGAAGAGAGGAGACATAGGGGTTATGCTTGTAGTGGATTGTATGTTCAGGATGTTGTCGAGAGTACGAAACCTTTTTTGTATACTTTTCGTGTCAATAAAAATATGTTAATGTGCGTGTACGTGTATGGGTGTTATGTATATATTATTATATATATTATCTTTTATACGATCAATAAAATTATCAATTGCTTATTTTAGTAATAAAATAAATATTTTCTTCGTGTATATATATATATATACATATATGTTATATATATATACACACACGTGCGCGTATATATATTACAGCCAAATATATGTCCTCTTTTGACTAACAAATGAATACATCTATGCACCGGCGAAAAGTGAAATGAATAAAAATGATATCGTTAAATTCGCATCGCATTTTTCTTTCTTCTTTTCTTTTTTCTTGTTTTATTTATTTATCTATCCATCTATCCGTCTATCTATCTATTTATTTATATTTATTTATTTACTTATTTATTAATTTTTTGTTTCGTTCATTTTGATAAACCCTCAGAGCGGAAAATTTTTCCTTCGACTTTCCATGACACCCGTGTTCGGTTAAATCGATCGAAAACTGTCACTTCCGATAAAGTATAAACGTCGAAAACGTGTACCGCGAATAGTAGGTGTCCCATGGCAGGTGTCGTACTACCGACGAATTAATTAATGGCCAGGGCAACTGTAATTTAGTTTAATTAGTCCGAACGCGCGTTATGCGCAGAGCGCTGTAGAAAAAAATAAAAAAATAAAAAAATAAAAAAGAATAAAAAATAGCTGGATCTTCCAACGAGCGATCAACGCTTCTCTCTCTCTCTCTCTCCTCCTCCCTCTCCCTCTGATTGTGAGAGATAGAGACACGTGGTTGGTTATCGTTATATCAATCTAACCATGTATGTACGCATGTATGTATGTATGTACGTACGTACGTACAGGGATTTGTGCAAACCTTTTGTTATTTTGTTTTTATTCGACCGCTGACTGTGAAACACGAAGCTCTCGGACGCGCGTTTTGGTTACCTACTATGTACCTACCTACCTACCTACGTGCGAGAGCACGATCGAATAATTACAATGCTCGTTCGCTTTCTTTCTTGCATTCTGCGTTGCGTAGCGTTGTTGTTGCTGTTGTTGTTGCTGTTGTTGTTGTTGTTGTTAGAGAACAGGTAATGCGAGAAATGCGAAAATCGAGCTGAAATATCCCCTACCTCTGTTTCGCACCGAACATACACACGTGCATATATATAGGTAATCAAAGATTCGATGTATCTACGTGGTTACGTGTATTTATTACTTTTTATATCGTTCTTACGTACGCACAGATTACGATACAAGGATATCGCACGGGAAATAAGAAAGGAAGGAAAAAGGGAAAAAAGGAAAGAAAAAAAAAAAGAAGAAGAAAAGATGAAGAAGCGTACGTTACATACTTGCATTAATTTTCTCAACGAGTTGTTCTCAACTAGTTACTCGGATTACAAAATACATATTACAAGAAATAAAAATATATATATATAAAATATATAGCAAACAAACAACGTGACAAATCCGTATAACGTTCTCTCTATTTCTCGAGTATGTACATAAAGAAAGAAAGAAAGAGAGAGAGAGAGAAAGAGAGATAAAGAAAGAAAGATACAAGAAAAGGAATCGTCTCTCCGAATCGACGAACTTAACTTCGGAGCACGTTCCGACGTTGATTCGAGTCGACACGGTAAGAAAAACATATTTCAAGATGGCAAAACAACTTTTTCGTAGGTGTCCTTTCCAAGACGGTGCGAGACAAGATGGAAGTGTGAGAGAGAGAGAGAGAGAGAGAGAGAGAGAAAGAAAGAGAGAGACACAGAGATCTGTACGAGAAACGAATCGAGAGAAAGAGACAAAGAGAAAGAGAGAGAGAGAAAGAGAGAGAAAATCGTGCCGATCAACAGCAGCTTGGAATTCGCTTGCTGACTCGCTCGTATTTGACCGAGGTAAACCGCTTCGCTCTTCCCAAAATAATTCTTACCGTTCCCCGAACCGTACGCTCCTTCTTCTCCTCCTCCCTTCCCCCTCCACCTTCCACCCTCCACCCTCCTACCTCCTACCTCCTACCTCCCTCTTCTTTCCACCATCTTCTCTTCGTCTTCACCTTCCCCTTCCTCCCTCCCTCCCTCTTCCTACCCTCTTCTTCTCCTCCTCTCTTCATCCTTCTCTCTTCTTATATAATTGCGTCTTTACGCGCACATTTAACATCCCCCAAAATGACGTATCACGACAGTGGCCGATAACGCTCTCGTTTTCGCGCGCACGTTACACGTACAAAGAAAGAGAGAGAGAGAGAGAGAGAGAGAGAGTATATGGTCGATCCGATCGATCGCGAAACGAGCTTCTTACTGCTTACTACACCTTCAATCGTCTGGGTTAGAGCTTCTATGGAAGATTCTCTTTCTCGGTACTTATATCAAACCGAATCTTTTCTCTTTTTTCTTTTTTTTCTTATTCTTCTTCTATCTTTTTCCATTTGTCAACTAAAAATTCTCGAGTACGCAGACGTTCGTTAATTCGCACGCGATCTAAGAGATAGGCGAGGAATGTTTTATTTTTGTAACTCTTTTTTTATGGGGGTGGTGAAGGGAACACGATCTTAGCAAGTTCGTCATAAATATTTTCTTGTACTTTCAATTATATTTAACGTCGCATGAAAGATTTTTCTTCTTCGTTAATTTTATCGGATTTATATGTATGTACGTAGAGGACGAACAGTTGGTAGTTTTCTTTCCTTTTTCTTTTTTTTTTAAGGTTTTCTTTTTTCTTTTTTACTCTGCTTGTTTAAACGATGAGATCAAGTAGATATCTCTGTATGTGTCTGAATATTTGAGAAGGTGATGTGATACGTATATGATACTGGCAACGAGAAAAAGAAAAGGAAAAAAAAAAAAAAAAGGAAGAAAAAAGACAAAAAAGAAAGAAAAGAGAAAAATAAAAAAGAAAAAGAAATGTTGGCATCGACCGGTCAGCCTCGTTCCAAATATCAAGAACGCGTTGGGTCGATAATGCGTCGGAGAGTAAGTTGCCAAAGTAATCGATTCGCGTATGTATGTATGTATGTATGTATGTATGTATGTATGTATGTATGTATGTATGTACGTGTGTATATATGTATGCATGTATATAGGTACATACGTATGTTCTTAGGTATGTAAGTACTTACATACGTACGTACGGTACGACGAGGCATGCTATTCGAGCGATTAAAACTCTTCTCTCTCTTTGTCCGCACGTATAGTCGAACTTGATCGACTATCTTCGAATCGAACTCGAAACATTTTTCAATCATCAACGGCGTCAAGCCGTACATAGATAGATAGATAGATAGATAGATAGATAGATAGATAGATAGTCATTCATGAGTCCATTCATTGAATGAAATCCATATATCGGAAAAACTTGTCCATAACTCGAAAAAGATATATATATATATATATATGTGACGATACAAATTTAAATGATTAAGGATTAATAAATCATCGAGAGATAAGAGGAAAAAAACGATGAGTTAGAAAGTGACGAAGTCTTTCTCGATCTATACGTTCTACTTATGATTGCGCCATACTTTGTACACCTGTAAGAAAGAAAATACGGGCGTGTATGTGTGTGTGTGAAAAAGAGAGAGAAAGAGAGAGAGAGAGAGAAAAAAAAGAGAAAGAGATGAGTCGACACGAAATACATTCTTACGCCTACGCCATATATCTATGTAATAAACTAACTCAACGCGAAAACACGTTCGACGCTCTCTCTCTCTCTCTCTTTTTTTTTCGACTACGAGTTCTTATCGTTAGATAGATACTAAATAATTAGACAACATTTTCTTTGAGCATCACGAGATTATCAAGGTATTTCTATGCTCTCATAACGATAGATAGATAGATAGATCGTTTAATCGGAATGACACGATCACCTTTGAAGAGAGTTTACTTCGAACGTAGGCTTACTCACATCGAACTGATCGAATCTAATGCTGCTCGTATCTCTCTCTCTCTATCTTTATCTATCTATCTACCTATCTACCTATCTCTTTCTTCCTATAAGAGAAAATTCTTGCAGAGTAACGCGTGTTATGATGATTGTAATGACACATTGCGAGTACAATGACGCATAGTGCGAGACAAAGATAGAGCATAGTCTCAGCATTGTAAATTCTCTCTCTCTCTCTCTTTCCCTCTCCCTACCTCTCACTCCCTCTCTCTCTTTCTTTCCTTTCTAGTACCGAACGCGCTCAATAATCCCGATGTCTTGAAAGGTGATCACGAAACCGTGACGAGAAGCCGTCGGAGCGAGTCGCCGTGTCTTCGTAAAGAGAGAAAGAGAGAAGAAAAAAAAGAGAAAGAGAGAGAGAGAGAGAGAGAGAGAGAAAGGTGGAGGTGGAGAAGGAGAAAGAAAAGAAAGGAAAGAGTCCCCTGCTTCCGCTCTCGATCGTCTCGTCCGTTCAGAAAGTACTAACGTTGTTCTTCTGTGTATTGTAAATACATACATACAAGTATCTACACGCGTATATATACATACGTACGTACGTACATCATACAAGGTGAAACTCATTGTTTTCGCCACGTCGAGAGAATATTTGTAGAACGGTTAACGACCGTGAGAGGAGGAGAAGTTGGAGGAGGAGGAGGAGGAGAAGGAGGGGAGGAGGAGGAAGAAGAACGATCGTTCATCCGTAGTAGTACTTCAAATCGTACCGATTATCATAGACGATAATAATCGTGAAACAAATTGAAAATAGATATCGAGATATTATTTATTTTGACGAAAAGAAGAACAGAATAAATAATAATAATAATAATAATAATAATAATAATAATAATAATAATAATAGTAATAAATCATTTTCGGTGAAACGTAAGAACGATAACATTTTTCGGTTAAAGACAAACATACGATATTTATTTTGAAGGATAAAGAGAAAAGCGAAAGAATAATGACGACGACGACGACGACGACGATGATAATAATAATCAATTTTGATAAAACGTAAGAACGAAAATATTTTCTGTAAAAGAAGAAAGATACGATGGTACATGTTCGAATGGTACGAAACTATTCTTCTAGTTATCTATCTTTCTCTCTCTTTTTCGAAGAAGAAAAATAGCGAGCCTTCGTGGAAGAAAGCGTAGGCAGGTAAAACCACGCACACGCGTATACGCGTAGGTGTATATCGACAACAGTGAGTGTAAGAGAGAAAGAGAGAGAGAGAGGGAAAGGGAGAGAGGGAAAGAGAGAGAGGAAGAGAGAGGTAGTAGTCGTTGTAACGAAATACTGCAAACCGATGTACCGATACTGCAAGACCGGATGACGTGCGTGCACGAGCAACTTACGTTACGGAAAGTCCACAAGCCAAGCAAGCTCGCGATATTTTCTCTTCGCTATGATAATTCTTCCTTCCTTCTTTCCTTCCAATCTTCCTTTATTTTTTCACGAACACTTGCACGAATATGTACACAGGTATACGTATATACATATATATATATATATATATATGTGTGTGTGTGTGATGTGTGTTTCAAGGAAGTCTAATTTGATCTTATTGAATCTTTGATCGTAATATCGTTATCGGTTAATTAATTAATTGATCGATTAAAAAAGAAAAAAAAGGAAGGAAGAGAGAGAAAGAAGAGAAGAAGAGGAAATAATAAACTGAGAACCAAACGAGAAAGAAAATTAAGATTAATTTTTTCAAGAGTGGAAAAAGAAAAGAGAGGACAAGAAAAACGATCCGAATGAAAATCATCTTACGAATTTATATATACATATATATATATATAAATAATAAATTTATATATATATAAGATTATTAATTATAGATTTTTCTAATTTTCCATCGACCCGCGTAAATTAAAGTCACGTTATCACTTGGTCACTTTAGGTTGACACTATTTATATCGCGATATCTCTCACAAAGAAATACACACACACACACACATATACAGATTGAGATAGAGATAGAGACAGACAAGCTTTTTGGGAAGCGAACGAAAACCGGTTGGAAAGCGATCGACCGGAATCGGCAAGAGGACGAAGCAAGATCCACGTGGCTCGTACGACGAGAACCACACTGCAAACTGATTCGACCAGCAAGAGAGATAGAGAGAGAGAGAGCAAGCAACGAACGAACGAACGAACGAACGAACGAACGAACGGACGGACGGACAAATGGACGGACGGACGGACGGATCTCGGTGAAGGTCCGAAGGAGGAGAAGCCGAACACGCTCCTGGAACTCGGCAAGAAACGCCGAAGAAAGAGACAGAAAACACGAACACGACTCGAGGGAAAAGAAGCAGGTAAGAAGTTTCGTCCTCGTCGTTTTCGTCGTCTTCGTCGTCTTCGTCGTCTTCGTCGTCGTGATGAACGAGAGACGATGACTATCTTTTCCATGCTAGCTTCGAACTCGAAGAAGAAAAAAAAAAAGCTTTTTCTAATATCGCGAGATTAGAAAGATTCATGCCAGTTTTCTTTCCTTTCTACTTCTTTCTTCGACGAATTGACGAATTAATCAAATATATGTACGTGCAGGTTGCGTGTGAATTGTTGTTATTACATACAAATTTGTATTAATAACATACAAAGTCGTATTATCGTCATTGTATAAAATGTCGAGCTCGGAACACACACACACATATATATACACATACGCATTTCTTTCTCTTTATACATCACGCTCTCTTTCAATAAAGTATGTAGTAATCGGTCGTCGGTATAAAAATATTAAGCGTAATTATATATCCTATAATTAATTATATATTATCTATGTGAGATTATTAAAAAAAAAAGGAAGAAAGAAATAATAAAAAGAAAAAAAGAAAAAAGAAAAAAATAAATATAGAAAGAAAGAAAAAGCAGGAAATGACGACGTAACGCGAGTTTTCTTTGAAAAACGCACGTACGTCGGTGTCGCGTTCTCTTTCGTATCCAAGCACAGAGTACATACCTGATTGCACAAATGACTGAGCTCATCGAACGCATGACGTCAACAAGAGCGTGCTCTCGTATCGTAGATCGCAACGCCGATCCAAGAACGATTAAATCCTCGTCTGCGATCGGTAAATACCCCTGATACGGACTTAAGATTGTCGAGCTCGAGCGCCTTTTTCAAAGGAAGCAGAAGAGAAGACGAAGAAGAAAAAAAAAAGAATAATATGCGACAAAGCCACGTCAGTGTCGGTTAGCTTCGCAATAACGCCATCCTTCTTTTTCTCTCTCTCTTTCTAGTCTAATCATATTTTGCACGAATTCTGCATACTGCACGGATGAACTATCACTTCACTACTATTTATCTCTTTTCACTGTTAGAGATAACTTCACTCGAATGAACTTCACTCGGGTAAGAGGGGGAAAGATACGCGCGTGTGTGTGAGAGAAAAAGAGTGGGGGAAAGGGGTGCAAACTACTAACATAAATAAAACAAACAACGATCGATCATCTTCATCACTGATTCACACGCAACGATCTCACCTCTTCGGTAGCAATGTCGTTTCTCTTACCGTCGTTCACCACAAAAAGGAAAGGAAAAAAAAAGAGAAACGACGAGAGAAAAGAGGATCGCATTTAAACGACTGGAGAGACTGGAGAAATAACGCGAACTATATATATACATATACATATATATATATACGCGAACAACCGTGTCGGAGTTCGAATATACTTGAAAGAACCGTGTTAGAGAAATCGAGAAAATATATAATAAAACGCGCGTATCGTTGAAGTCGAAGCCAACGAAAGCGAGTGCAACGCACGCAGCACTAACTCACGAACGCGGAGGCAAGCAAGCAGGCAAGCAGGCAAACACGCACGCACGCACGCACGCACGCACGAGTCATACAGGACAGGGCCGCCGCTCGACGCACACTGCCATTAGCGGCACCATCGCCATCGCATCTACCACCACCACCACTCCTCCTCCTCCTCCTCCTCCACCGTTGCCACTACTACTGCCGCCGCCGCCGTCGCCGCCGCCGCCGCCGCCACTACCACCACCACTACCACCACCACCACCACTACCGTCATCGCTTCGCTGCTACACTACTACTACGCTACTACTACTACTACTACTACTATCAATGCTGCCGCTACTCCTCTACCACCACCACCACCACTACCGCTACCACCACCACTAGCGTCACTTCCACCACTACTACTCAGCGACACCACCACCACTAGCACTCTCGACACGACACGGAAAGGAGTAACTGCGCGTACCACGTGCTTCGTACTCGGAACGTGCGGTTGGCCAGACTTTCCCGCTCGGCCGCGTGTGTGCCGCCTTGCATGCATCTTTCTACGTGTGTTTATTTCTTTTTTCTCTCTCTCTCTCTCTCTCTCTCTCTCTCTCTCTCTCTCTCTCTCTCTCGCGCGCTTTCTATTCGTTTACGTGTATCGCACGATGACACTCCGAGATAGATAATTACTCGTTTAGCTATTTCTCATTTCTTTTGTTTTCTTTCGCTTTCCTTTTTTTTTCGATCGTTGATATTAATATCAATCAGACCGGTCTATGTAATTATATTCTAATAACATTCCGATCTCTAATATTATATCTAATTCTATTTATAATGCATAGATATGTGGAAGAACGGAACGTACATAATTAAATTAGATATATATATATAGAGTTACGCGCTATAGAGATTAGATCATATCAAAGTGATATTGGATTATAGAATCGTGTTACGATATAATTATGTATAGGTATGCGGAATCGTTTTACTTACGTTAATACACGTAAGTGAAAATATTAAACGATTCAAGTATCGAATTCGCCGCGTCGTTCGCGTCCTTATCTCCGATCGGTTCTGATTATTCTCGTCATAACTCGACTCATCGGGCCACGTTTTACCGATCTGTAATTTCCCATCCGTTGCGCCTATAACTTACGCGTTGTCCTATTGTGTTCTCGTAGGAAACAAAAGATATTCGAAAGAAAAGAAAAAGAAACGAAAAGTAAAGAAAAGAAAAGGAAAGGAAAGAAAAACGTTTGAACCCATTATGCCAATGTCAGGGTCACGTGCGAAAATGCACTTTAAAGGAAGAAATATAAATGATTTTTGTCTGGACAAGAGCACTCACGGTTCACGTGACCATGACGTTGGAAAATACTCGCGACGTCTCGCGAGTAAACCGGTTCGATTCTACATTCCGACATTATAGTCCTGCCACATCGTCTATGAGCTATGTATGTATGTATGTATGTATGTATGTATATACTTGTCGTTCGTTATGTATACTATTAAATATATATATGTACGTATGTAAAGTATATATATCTATGTATGTATATAAAAGACTTTTACGGACAGATTATAAATTTTATAGACAGAAATTATAATTATAACGGTAATAATAACATTAATTATTATCATTAGAATAGAAAAGGAAGAATTATAATCTCAGCTTTGTCCTGTTCGAATGTTAACGTCAGTAATGTTACCTGTGCTCGCAAAAGTCCTTACTACAGGTGTAAAGCCAAATAAGTGATTCATAGAACGATCATGACTCATTGTAAACGAGAAGGTGGGGTGGAAGACGGGGAAGGAGTATCTAGACGCAAACCGTCAAGGCGAAAATATTCGAATGATAGAACAAATCGACGATAATACATTTTCGGATTAGGAGAATGAGCGACGAAGGAGTTTTACGTTGACAATGAGTTCTATCTATCGCAAACTCCACTAACTATCCGACCGAGATGGGGTCACCAAAGCGAACCGATAGGAGTCTCGAAGGAGCTTCGAAAGAGACAGAGACAGAGATAGAGACAGAAAGAGAGAAGATCGCTTTGTCCTTTCACCAGAGTCCTCGCGGATATTTCTCTCGTCGAACGCGACGAACGTACAAAGAGAAGACGACGATGGTTGTCCTCTTCGTCGTCGTCGTCGAGTTCTCGAATCTCACACGGTGAACTTGCGAGTTTCTACGGAGAAACGTATGTACACACACACATATGTGTGTGTGTGTGTGTGTGTGTACGTGCATGTACGTACGTATGTATGAGACGTTCCTTGTCCCTCCTCTTTACCCAATCCCTCCCCTCTTCATCCCACCCCCCACCCCCCTCCCCCATCACCACCTTCCTCTCGTTGCATCTCAGCGGTGCTAAAGCGACCGCTCGCAGTTAAACGCATCTTCTCTCCCTCGCACCGCTTCCGCATTGCCTCCGCATTGCTATCCTTCCAGCACGATCTTTTTCTCACAAACACACATGCGCGCAAATACACACAACCAAAGAGTGACAGAGAAAGAGAGAGAAACACGTATACACACGCGGACGAACCCGTTATCGTCGGATTTCGCGATGCTTCGTGTTTTGCACGTCTTTCTTTCCCCATCCCGACTACTCTGCGGGCGGAATGAATTTTTTTATTAGATTGTATTTTTTTCTCTCTCTCTCTCTCTCTCTCTTTTTTTTCTCTTTTTAAATGTTATTTTATAACAACGGAAAGAATAATATTTTGATAGACGAAATATTTCGTGTTATGAGGAAATCTCTCTCTCTTTTTCTTTTTTTGTATTCATTCATTCATTCATTCATTCATTCATTCATTTATTCATTCGATGAAATCGTAAATATCTATAACCGATAACGATAATATCCAGAAAAATTCTATTAACAACGATCGATCGATATGATATATAAAACATATAAAAATATAAATTAAAGGAGGTAAATTATCGATGTTTATTGATCGAGGAAAAACGATCGAAAATGATCAATGCTTGTCTTGGTCAATCGACCAAGTATTTATAGTTTGACAGAAACCGATAGAAGCCGCTCGTCGACCGATAGAAGGCCATAGAGAAAGAGAGAGAAAGAAGTAGAGTAAGAAGCCATAGAAAGTCTAACGCGGTTGTTGCGACTTACTAGATCAATATACAATATTTTCCTGTAATCAGAAAACTTTGAAAAAAAAAAAGAAAAAAAAAGAAAACAAAATATACGACGTACGTAGATATGATACGATACATAGAGAGACACATACGTATGTATATATTCGACCGAATGTTATCTGGCGAAAAATTCGCGAGATACAATTATCGGTTATGAAATAGGTACGATATAATCGATGAGGGGAGAAGGAAAGAGAAAGAGAGAGAGAGAGAGAGAGAAAGAGAGAGAGGGTAAGAAAAGGAGGAACTCAAATCGGTTTGTCGGGATAATACGACGGTTACGTAGAGGGAATGGCGAAAGTACGAAGGTGCCTCGCTAACCAGCTGCTGCTGTTTCGAGAGAGAGAATCGTAACGCCATGAGTGCGAGTGCGAGTGCGAGTACGAGAGAGACGGAGAAAGACAGAGAGAGACAGAGACACAGAAAGAGAGAGAGAGAGAGAGAGAGGGAAGCCCCGAGAACGGCAGATGTAAACGAGAAGCTTTTACCTTTAATGGATTCGCCCTGGGGCCATCGAGATCTTCGGGGTTGAAAATACCCGGTAGTAACGAAGTTTCGTAACGAGCGTGGCCTCAGAGACCCACCCTCTCTCTCTCTCTCTCTCTCTCTGTCTCTCTCTATTTCTCTCTTTCTCTTTCTCTATCTCTTTCTGTTTCTATCTCTTTCTCTTTCTCATTCTCTGACAGTTCTTCGAGCGCGCCCGCGCTAATTTGAATTCCAATCGAGGCCTGAATCCGATTGGTTGGCCTCTCTTTAGATCCTCCGCATAACGCTGACCCAAGAAGATCCTAAATCTTCGTCGTGACGTTCGGAACATGGAGGATTAATCGGTAGCAATTTTCCTGGCCGTTGTAGAAACTCGGCCGAGAAGAATTTTTCACGTGGTCGAGAGCCTCTTACAACTTGTCAATTTTTATCGGATATATATTTTTTTTTCTATCGCGAGTTGTGGCGAAGGGAGGGGATGAAGGACGAAGCGTCTTCTTATCGTTACTTTCGGTGTATTCCTATTTTCTCGTATGATGTATGTGTATGTAAATATACATTATATGTATATGTATATGCACGTATGTGTTGCAATGTATTTCTAAAGTCCGAGTTGGATAATAATCTACTTTGTTTACTTCTATATCGCGTTTTTCGTCAAGAATACTAATGAAAGATTAAGCGTTTAGATTGTAAATGAGAAGACACGTTTCTTACCTACGTGTCTCTCCCTCCCCCTCCTCTCTCTGTCTCTCCGTATATACGTGTGCGTGCATGTATAAAGTATAACAAATGAATCAACTATTTTTGTTAACGTTAATTAGGTATACATTATACTACACCTTTTTCTTATTATTCGAGCTTGAAATTATCACTTGGATTGACATAGAAAAAGAAATAGAGAAAGACAGAGAGAGAAAGAAAAAGACGGAGAGACAAAAAAGAACAGAAGAACAAGTCGGTGTCGAGTCTCCGTTCTCATTTGGCTCAAACGTCTTTGCTCTTCGATTTTTCCAAGTCCGGTATAGGTGTACCCTAGCAACCTTCTGGATTCGAGAAGACTCGATCGCTTGGCAATCGTGAAACGCTTGGTCCCCCTACCAACCTTCTTCTTTCTCCCTTCTCCCTTCTCCCCCCCCTCTCTCTCTCTCTTCGCTCGTTTTATTACTTCTCTCCCCTCCTGCCGCGTCGCGCCCTTTCTGCAAAGAAACCACTCGTGTTCCCTCTCGCGAGCCAAACCGAGTTTCTATCCCTCTCTCCCTCCCTTCCTTTCGTCCGTCCTTCCTTTACCTTGGCGACCCTCGTTCGTTCTCGAACGAACGAACGAACGAACGAACGAACTCGCGACGATTTCATTCACGCCGTGTCGTCGTCGTCTAAGAAAATTCGCAATCGGAAAATCGAACGCGGCTCGATTTTCAAAGTACACCCGAAGAACAAATTTCGTGTTTCTTCTTTCCTTTTCTTTTCTTTCCTCTCGCCAGACTTTAATCTTTTTTCTCACGGATTATTTCAATCGTCTCTCGAGTTTTATTTATCACCGATAAGATGTACCACGTACTTAATTATTTCATCTTATTGTCGTTAATCAATATCGCGTTTTAATTTTGACGATAAAAATTGATTATCGATCGGTATGGTTAAAATTGAGATTGTTATTACTATTTCCTTTTTCTTTTTCCTGTTTTTTTTTTTTCAATTTTTTTTTTTCTTTTTCCTCTTAACCGAGTGAGAGGAAAGAAGACGAGAGATGAAAGAAAATGAATGGTAAAAGATTTTTAACGAGGAAGGGTATCATTAGCGCGGCAACTAGTAGCGTTATGAAACATCGCTCGATGCTTTATGATAGATACCTATGGCTTATGCCAACGCACAAGTTAACATTCGGCTTTGAACGAGACGAGTGACAGTAGTGACCTGGTTAATCCCCTCGTTAAAAGGCGTACAACCATTATTTCATATATGCGTATATATATATATATATATGTATATATATATATATATATATATATATATATATATATATATATACATATGCATCTACATCTACATCTACATATACATACATATGTATATATCTTATTCGCGTTTATGCCATTTCTATACTTCTCTATCTCTATACACTACATAATCTATTAGTTGTCGCTAAATTCGCACATTATTCGCGCATTATTTCTGCGAGAAAATAAATATTTTCGTATGAAATCCTCGGTTAGAACTCGTCTGGTAATATTAATCTACTTTCATTTATTTTCTTCTTTATTCCCTTCATTTTATACTACGATTATCGTCATAGCTAGAAAAAAGAATAAAAAGAAAAAGGGAAATAAAAAAGAAATAAAAAATAATTAAATAACCAAACAAACAAATAAATAAATAAATAATAATATTTTTTTCAAAGATTAGATTTGACCAAGATTTATCGACGAAGACTGTACAAGGAAGTATAATAATCGCTTAGCGTAGCAACGTTAATGGAACGTCTTGGCTGTAGGAACGTAGAACGAGCCGATCCGAGGGACAGACACATAATAAACGTGCACGCTTTCTCCCTCTCTCTCTCTCCCTCTCTCTCTCTCTCTCTCTCTCTCTCTCGCATACATGCAGCATATACGGATCACGCTCACTCGCTCGCTATCTCGAAACGGTGTGCGGTGCACGGTTAAAACGCGCAGAGACGAGAAATCACTCGCGACTGGATTCCACGAGCCGACCGGCAGCAGCCCACAAAACTTGGCCGATGCTCAAAAGAATCGTCTCCTCTCTCTCTCTCTCTTCTCCTACTTCTTATTTCTTCTCTCTTCTTGCAAAGTGTTCTGTCTCTTCTCTCTCTCTCTCTCTCTCTCTGTCTTTCTCTTATACTATCTTTGAAGGAACTTTTACATTTTTCATCGCCCGAATTACGACTTAAAGTCACACTTTGAACTTTTCTTTCTTTCTCCAACATGTACTTTGCACGTAGTTACGTGTATCCGAGACTATCTTGGAATTATTACCACCAAGATAGTCTCTCTGTTTCTCTCTCTCTTTCTCACGAGTGTGCTCTAAAATTAACAAAATCGTTCGACGAAGTCGCTTAAAGTCCGTCGATACGACGACTAACCCTCCTCCTCCTCCTCCTCCTCCTCCTCCTTATTCCTCCACCACCTCCATCTCCTCTTCCTTCTCCTACTTCTCGTCGTAATCGTGTGAGACGTCGTATATGTGACTACGACGACAACGACGACGACGACAAGAGCTTTTCCCTTGGAAAGAGGAAAGTTCTTCTATCTTTCGAAAATCGAAGACGTTCTCTCTCTTTCTCTGTTTCTCTCTCTCTCTCTCTCTCTCTCTCTTTCTTTTTTTCTTTCTTTCTTCGTCTACTGTAGAAACTCGTAAAGAATGATTTATTGGTAAATTTCAGCTGAGAGAACAAAACCGACCGTTCTTCGTCTACCTGAAAATGTCTTCGACGGGAAAAGAAAGGAAGGAAGGAAGGAAGGATGAAAGAAAGAAAGAAAGGAAGAAAATGACAAACAGGGAAAGAAAAAGAAAGAGAGAGAGAGAGAGAAGATAACGAAGAAAGGAAGAATAAAGATCTTTGGAAACGTTCAATAATTTTCTTCTTAAAACTAATACGAAAATAATCATTTATCTTATTTCGACGATAAATACGATATTCCTGTCTATTCTTAACTCCATCCTCCAACTCAACCTTTTCTCAATATTTCTTGTCATCAACAATTAAATAACACGACGACTATCTTATCTTAGCCTTCTAATAATAATAACAATAATAATAACAACAACAACGATAACAATAATAATATTATTAATAATAATAACAATAACAATGATGATGATGATGATGATGGTGATGATGATGGTGATGATGATGATGATGATGATGATGACTATGATGACTCATATTTGGAAGAATTCCAAAAGTTCGAGCGATCGAATGAAGAGGATACTAGAGCGAACTCGAGCGAAGAAAATAATGCGTAGACTTGAAATTTTCCTATCTCTCTCTTTCTCTGTAAACTTATCGAAAACGAAAACTGCCCCGAACCGTATCCCTTAAAATTCTTTCTTTCTCATTTTCTTCTTTCACATTCATACGTCGACAAATACCTATGGTATCGCTATACTTTTCTCAAAGCAATCGGTCCCAAATTCTCTTGAACAATGTCTCTTAAAACTCTATCCCTCGCTCTCTTTCTCTATCTTTGACATAGATACGTACATACATAGATACATAGATAAATACGTACAAACATAACTATTTCTTTCTTTCACCTAGTGAACGAAACTCTTCCGAATCTAATCCCTTAAAACTTTCTCTCTCTTTCTCTTTCACATTCATATCCATAGGATATAACTCGAAACATCGTTATTCTCCCTCTCTCCCCACCAAACCCTCACCCTCTCTCTCTCTCTCTACTTTACTTTCACGGACTCGACAGTCGGGTTACATCGTTTTCGCGTGTGTGTACGTGGACAAGGCGCTCGATATTTCAGGCCGTCGCCCACGAGAAACGCAGTTCCTGGGGGCGTGTTCCTCGCTAGCATGGACGACTACGACAACGACGACTATGACCAAGACGACGACGACGACGACGACGACGACGACGATCACGACTACGACGACTACGACGACTACGACGAGGACGACGATGAGCCCAAAGAACAGAGAAGGAAGAGAACTCGGAGGATAAGCCAAAGGAGAGGTAGAGAGAAAGAGGTAGTGGAGGTACAGTCGAAGGAGGCAGAAGAGGCAGAGGAATCGAGGAGACCAAAGAGGGGAAGAAAGCAGAGGAAGCAGAGGAAGCAGAGGAGAGTAGTCGAGCTGCCGGCGTTACCTCGCTTCGTTTACACCGAACGCAGAAACGGAGAGCTGGCATAATTTCCGGCGGAGACGGCGGCGTCAGCGATGCGGTGGCGCGCTGTGCACAGCCGGCCAGCGCCCGGTCTCTTTCTCTCTTTCTCTCTCTCTAACGTCTCTCTCTCTCTCTCTCTTTCTTTCTCTTTCTCTTTTTCTCATACGTCTCTTTCTCTCTTTATATATATATAGATATATCTATCTCTGTCTTTCTCTCTCTCTCACTATGGTCATTCTCTCGGTTGAGGATCAACCGCACGATGATTCTCACCACGAAAGAGGTAAGAAAAGAAAAAGACAATCCTCTTCCCTTTAAGAATATCTCTTCTTCGAAAGGTAAAGATCTTAAATTCTTCGACTCGGATTGAACTCCCACGTTCATTATTCGCTTTCCAAGCAGGTATAAAATCGTCACCTTCAATGTTTTATCTATCGTCCTTCGTGGTTAATAAGTTCTTAATGTTCGTTAAAGTTCAGTATTCGTATCGTCGATGAAATAAATAGGTTTGCTTATGTTAATCAAGTAATTCAGTGATTAAGATTCTCTGGGATTATTGTCGCTTTGATGACTTTAACTTTGATCGCGCTTTTTTCTCGAGTTTTAATAATAAGAAATTAATGTTTTAACGTTACTATAGGGAAAGGGGGTATAATAGTTTTTACGATTAATATTGCGAAGGGACAATTTTCGATGTTACGAATTGAAAAATGAAAGTCCGTTACGGTATTTCAACGCTAGTATACACACACGCGCACACACACGATATCTATCTATCTTTTTCATATAAATCGTTTCAATTCTATCACTCTCGATACATACATACATACATACATATATACATACATACATACATACATATATACATACATATATACATATATATATATTCCTTTCAGACCGGGCACCCTCTTTCTTTTTTATTTTAAATTCAGAATGCGAAAACGTAGGAAGCACGGTAAACGGTCGTTACGCTCTCGTTACGGAATTATGATCCTTCGTAAAGTTCGCGTTTAACGTTCTATCTTTACCGCCGAGATTTCGTGAAAAGAACGAAAAAAAAAGAACAGAAGAAATAAAAAAATAAAATAATAAAAAGAAGAAAAAACCTAATTTACGTACATACCTGTGCTCTCACGACGATCCTCGTGCCTTCAGCTCGCATGCCTCACATCGATGAGGGATCGAAGTTCGAAGGGTGTTTTGTTCGATCCTAGAACCTTGGACGATCCTAAAAAGACAAAAACTCGAGTTAGCTGGAACGTTTTTCTCTCGGGGAATCTTACCGTAGAAATCGTGTCCCTTTTTTCTTTCCTCCTTTCTTTCTTTCTTTCTTTCCTTCTTTCCTTTTTTTTTCCCCTAATATTTTTTTTTTCTCTTTTTTTATCTCCACTTTCTTTTTCGTCCCTCTTGTAATTGCTCGACCGTAACCGTACCGCTTAAAATCAATCGAGTCTCGCACGTTTGTAAGAGATCGTTTCGTGTGCTTGTAAATTTTTTAACTATCGTTTCACGACGGTCTCTTATCGCCAGACAAGCTCGTAAATCGTTCGAACTAATAATTGAATTTATGGTGAAAAGTACATATGATAAGATAATAAATAATAGGCACCATAGGTGTATGACGACTTCTTTGTACTTGCAAGAAAAATTGTTCGAATGAAAATGAAGAAAAAAAGAAGAAAAAAAAAAAAACGACAACGACGAACGAGCAAAACACAAAAAAGGAAGAAAGAAAGAACAAGAGAGATAGAAAGAGATAGAGAGAGAGAGAGAGAGAGAGAGAGAGAGAGAGAGAGAGAAAATAATTCAATAATTACTAAAATGTAAATAGACGTGATTTGATTTCGCAATACGTCGTATAGTTATTTTTCTTTGCTTTTTATTTCACAATAAAAACTTGATTAGACTCGATTAAAATTTGTGTCGAGACGATCGATGATAGTAGTTAGCAAGCGTATAAGCTATTCCTCGGTCGCGTCGTTCTCGATCTTGGAGGGTGCCTTACCAGAATGCGCGCAGACTATATCCGCTTATTTATAGATTTAACGAGAACGTTGCGCGTCTCTCTCTTTCTCTCTTCCCTCGCTGCGACTTTACGCGCTTCTTTTACGTTACGTCGAAGACAACGGACAAAGTCGAGTAACCAACTAGTTCGAATTTATCAGACGATTTAGCCTTTCATTTTTTTTTTTTTTTTATTTAAAAAAATGTTCGATATAACATTGGTCGCAAAAATGTGAGCTTTATATTTTATCGTCAATGCAAATAAATTGTTATACCTATTATCATTATTAATATCCTTATTATTGTTATAACATTCATTGTTTTTTCTAAAACGTATGTCTCATTAATTCCTCCTCGCAAAAATAAAGAAAGATACACACACGGACACACCATCTTTGTACCAAGAAATGAAAAGAAGTAAATGTGTTTTTTCTTCCCTTGGCGTTGAATCGACCAAAAAGGAAAAGAATCCAAAAAAAAAAAGAAGAAACGGACAAAAAAAAGAAAAAGAAAGGAAAGTACAAGGAAGTTGAAGGAAAAAAAAAAGAAGGAAAAAAAAAGGAAGAAAAAGGACAAAGGAAAACAAGAAAAAGGAAAAGAATATATGCGGTCGACGGGGAAAACTGTCGGCCATGCGTTTATCTCTCGAGCAGAGATAATGGAGCGGGCGTTTTAACGACCATCGGTGAAACGGTCGAATATTTGGGTCAGTGGATACGCCGTGCATAATATAGGGGTCGCGTTCGTTTTTAACGAACGAACGAACGAACGAACGAACGAACGAACGAACCAACGAATGAACGAACGAACGACGGAAGGGGTAAGAATAAAAACGTTGGACGTATCTAAAAAAGAAAATTTCAGCGAGCTCGTCTTTTCTCTGTTATTTTCGAGAAAAAAAAACACACCGACTCGAGCTACTACTACTACTAGTACTACTAGTAATAGTAGTGGTGGTAGTAGTAGTAGTGTAGTAATAGTAGTGGTCGTCGTCATCGTCGTCGTCGTCGTCGTCGTCGTTGTCGTCGTCGTCGGTATCGGTGGCATTCGACTCGCGTAGTTTCTCCTGGAGTGTGACGCGCGGACGAGGCGCGAATTTTAAAATCCATACACCGGTGGCAAGAGAAGGTAAAAAGAATTTCTTGAAACGAATTGTAAAGTGCGACACGAAGCGCATATTTCGGACGGTCATACTTGATATATTCACTGTGATACTGTGTTATAAATATTTCGTCGGATGACCGTGTGTGTGTGTGTGTGTGTGTATATATATTTTTTTTTCGTATCATCTGGGTCATCCTCGATGATATTTTAATTAACGGGGGTGGTAAGAAAAAAAGAAAAAGGATAATCAAGACAAAAAATGGAGAAGAAAGAAATTATATATATATATATATTTTCACAGAAGAAAAAAACAAAGAAATTATAAAATGAAAATAAACGCGATGAAAATGTAGACTCCTTGAAAAGTTAATAAAGTAGTAGCCGTTAAAGGTGTCGCGAGGTGCTATTCTTTTTAAACGAGCCTCGATTAATCCTTTCAGAAACCAGACGGTTCTCACATAAAGTATACATTTTTCTTCATTAAAGATATATACTCTTGTGTTTCTGTCGTCTTATCTACAATTTAATGTCAAAATAAATATCAAACCGTCTGTCTCTCTCGTCTCTCTCTCTCTCTCTCTCTCTCTCTCTCTCTCTCTCGTCGAATACTCTTTTCGTTGACAAAATATAACGACAAAAATGATGACAAAATATAATGACGAAAATAGTGACGATAAAAATAAAGATAAAAATAGTTAAACGTTCGGATTCGTAATGGACGTTTCGGTTCTTCTTTCGTATGGCCGACGTCGTGAGAGCTCGAGCTAGGTGGCACTTTGTAAGCGCGCACGTTAAGACTCGGAATCGTTCGTTGACGTCATCCTGATGATTTACTCCTCTCTTCGTATGTACATACCTAGGAGAGAAGCTCGGACGTGCTCACGGAGTGTAACGCCCACGTAAAGTCAACGTAAACCTCTCGCGAAATCCGTCCATCGCGATCGCGTTTCACGCGTCCTCGGTTTCGCGCGAAGTCAAAAGCGTGCGGGCTAGCACGTAACACGCATATGTGGATATCTCTGTATATGTGTGTACGTGTGTGTACGAATGTATATAGATACGCACGTATGATGCCCGTTCGCCGTTGTTCGATGTATGACGTCCGGGAAAACATCGGGGAAAAAGCAAAGAAGAGGCGGTACAAAAAAAATGTCCTAAAAAAGACAAAATCGAAAAAAAGAACGAAAAATAAAAAAGAACACCTAACAAACTTTACGGGAGTACAATTTTTTATGCATGCGTAGGTGCGAAAGCGTTGACGGTTAAACAAAGTGCTTTGAAATCGATTCGGGAAACGAAAATTTCATGTTCCAGCATTTAAAAGATTCTCTCTCTCTCTCTTTCTCTCTCTCTCTGACTTTTTGCGAGAGATGAAACGAAGCTTATAATTATCCCTTTTAAAAAGTTTTTTTTTTTTACTCCATTTATATATATATACATAAAGAACTTATTTTTTATATAAAATTGTTCTACACCGACAAAATATACTTTTCTAGACATTGAAAAATTTATTAAAACGTTAGGGTTGTAAGACGGAAATATCTGATTTATAATTATCTCTCTGTCTTTGTCTCTCAGTATGCGTCGAGGAAAAGGAATCTTTGAAAAATCGTTGACACGAGAACAAAATAAAAAGGATGGAATAAATTGCGTCAGGTTGGTCCGCGAGAACCCGTGGGGCTAAAACTACCCTCGGCATACGCCCTTTTGTTCTCCGATCCGAGAAAAGCGAAGAGATCGTGACGTCAGGCGCCACTTTCGTCCTCTCTCTCTCTCTCTCTCTCTCTCTCTCTCTCTCTCTCTCGATGGCCGCCATCGCATTCTTTCTCCTTTTCTCTCTTTCCTACTCACTTACTCTCTCTCTCTCTCTCTCTCTCTCTCTCTCTCTCTCTCTCTCTCTCTCTCTCTCTCTCTCGAGGATCGATCGCCGATCCGTAAAGGATTCGCAGGTGCGCGAAACGAGGACGAACGTGAAGTTACCCTCGAAGCAACCCTTAGAAATGATCATTCGTGTCGACGTTTAACGTGCAAAATGTATTGAGTACATACGTGACGTTCGAAGCAAGCGTCAAAGTGTGCGTGCGTGAGCGCATATAGATGTGTACAAATGTGTTACGATAAATATACACCAGGTGAACCATAAGGATTATTAGCGGGAGGCGATAAAAAAGAATTTTCGCCGGGCGTCCGCCATTAAGCAAAAAAGTTGCTTCGGTGATGCGAGTCGAAAAAAAAAAGAAAAAAGAAAGGAAGAAGAATGGAGAGAAAAAAAAAGAGAAAAAAAAGAAAAGAAAAGAAAAGAAATGAATGAAGCAACGAGACGTAGGAGAGAAAGATTCGGAAAACAAAAAAAAAAAGAAAAAGAAGAAAGAAGAAAGAAAAAAGAAAATTACGCATTACGTTCGAAGAAGGAAGTTTAAACAAGGAAGTAAACGTGCGGAGGACGTATAATACGAATAAGGAAAAGATATATGTATCTATATTCGAAGGCTTATCACGAAATTGAAGTCACGAATCTGAAAATAAAGATAAGAAGGAAGGAGACGATGGAACGAGTCTCTAAATAGTATACGCGTGCTCGCGAGCTATACGCGCACGATCGGACAAAAGATTATCGCGAGAGAGAGAAAGAGAGAGAGAGAAGAGGTAAAGGAGGATGAGGAGGAGGAGGAGGTAGAGGTAAAGTAGAGGTAGAAGCAGGCTCTCTGGCGTGTCGCGGCAGTGTGCGAGTTGCGCTCAGCTTGCCCAAAGGGGATGACGACGTCGAGGACGAGGAGAAGCGGAGAAAAGGACCGACCGACCGACCGAACGAACGAACGAACGAACGAACGAACGACGAAGGGAAGAGGTGGGAACGGAAGGGAAGGGAAGGATAGGGAGGGTACGGGGAAGGGAGAAGCGAAGGGCGGTAATGGAGGGTGGCGTGGATCGGTGCGGGAACGAGCTTCGCTTTCGTGGCTCGGTGGGTGGACCGACCTACCAGTGAAGAGAAGAGAAGAGAAGAGAAGAGAAGAGAAGAGAAGAGAAGAGAGAAGAGAAGAGAGAAGAGTAGAGAAGAGAAGAGAAGAGGGTTTCGGGGTGGGGTTGGTTTAGCGGACGACTCGATGCCGAAGGGAGAAAGGAGCGAGGGGTGTGTACGTGTATACGTGTGTATGTATGCGAGAGAGAGAGAGAGAGAGAGAGAGAGAGAGAAAGAGGAGAAAACCGGGGGCCACGGTTCGAGTTTGTGAGCACGCGCTACCACTCTTCGAGGCTAGAGTTCCTATCTCCTCGTCTCTGCCTCCAACCACCCCTCTCCACTACTCTCTTTCTATCTATCTATCTCTCTCTCTTTCTCTAAAACGAACGATTCGCCTCGTTGCTTCCTTCTCGCTCGCTCGCTCGCTCGCTCGGTTCGTTCCTGACACTCTCTCTCTCTCTTTCTCTCTCACGACAGCCGCATCAGTTCGTTCCCTCTCTCTCTCTCTCTCTCTCTCTCTCTCTCTCTCTCTCTCTCTCTCTCTCTCTGGTTTTCTCTGTCGTTCTCGTGCTCGCACGCTGTCTTTCTTCTCTCGCTCGGTGTGTATGAGAGACGCGGAGGCACGGACGCCGCCGAGTTCACGTTCCATCGCAAAGCACCGGGTGGAATTGGTATATCGAGGGATACGAGAGAGAGGAGAGGGAGAGGGAAGAGGGACGAAGCCGCGCAGCGTAGCGACACGCTCGAGACGGCAAGTTCGTAGATAGGAGCCAGAAGGTATCCCAGGGTTGTTGCACCGGAAGAACGAGGATGAGAAGAACGACGAGAGATCCGACAGTGAAAGAGAGAGAAAGAGAGAGAGAGAGAGAGAGAAAGAGAGAGAGACGAACGGACGAAAAGCACGGAACGTTTAACGAGAAGGAACCTTCGAGTTGTTCGAGCTCGAGCTAGCCAGGCCAAACGAAAATCCATCACGCCGAGATTTGAATCCGTTTAACGACGAATTGAATATTTTTTTTTTTTTTTGTTGACAATATTTTCTATACTCTTTTACGATCGACTAGATAATAATTTTATTAGCCCTTTTGCGTACCTACACGTGTAATTAATGTTTATACGATATGCGCGATCGATCGGTTTGGAACGAATCGCTCATTTTTTTCTTTCTTTATCTTTCTTCTATTTTTTTCCTTTTTTCATTTCAAAAATACAATTACGATCGGACAATGTTTTTCCTTGCGAAAGCTTGATCTATCTATCTATCTATCTATCTATCTATCGTAATAAACTGACACGAAATAGTAAAAGGTAAAAACGATCGAGCAAAAATGGCTACCATAGTCGGACAAAATTCCAAGAATTCTAGATATTTTTTCGACCAAGTTCTTCGACGAAGTTCGTAGCCAGTACCCTGTTCCCCCTATGTGGATATACGCCATGTCCACGTGTATCTCTCGACCACGAGTGTTCCCCCTTTGTCGTCTAATGCGACACGTCCCTAATTCTTCGAGCGCAAGAGAATACATCTACCTGTGTAACTCGATATAGAGAGAGCACGTCGTAACGCCTTTTTCTAAAATAGAATATTAAAGATAGAAATGTAAAAAAAATAAAAAAAAAAAAAAATGAAGAAAAAGAAGAGAGGAAAAAAAGAACAAGATCGTTTTTCAAGATTTGTCAACGTTTAAAATATAAAAAGATACCTTTTAAATATCCTAAAACAAAATCCAGACAGATCGCGTCAATTTTGATTATATATATGTATATTTAAAATGTTTACGATTTCGCACATACATACATACATACATATATACATATATATATGTATATATATATATGCGATAAAAATGATAAAAGGATTATCGAGAGTTAAATGATCGAAGATCTTTAGGTAGGTACACGTCGTTGTACAAGATGGAACGTGCCTGAGACTCTGGCAAAGGAGAAGTACCGTTAGGTACGTTTACGTCCGATGTATCCAACGTAGAGTACATACATACATATATACATACATACATACGTACATACGCACATACATACATACAACATTCGTACGTACATACATACATACATACATACATACAACATTCTCCGGATCTCTCGTTACTCGTTCGTTAATATCGAACGATCCGCTTACGCTCGGAGGTGCAAACGGATCCACTGCTACTACTACCATCGCATCACCACCATCTACCTATCTACCTACCTACCTACCTATCTTTCTGTAATTCCAAATCCTCTCTTTCTCTCGGTCTATTCTCTTTCTAAAACATACACGAGGTAACAAAGTTTTGATGTAGAGAAAAAAAAACGAGAGCCAAGGGAGAAAGAGAGAGAGAGAGAGAGAGAAAGAAAGAAAGAATTACAACCACTATGTTCGTTTAAATCAATATCGATGAATCGTACGAATACGTGGATGAAAATTTTGTGAAAAAATTAATATATCTACCTATCTATCTATTTATCCATCTCTCCATTCATCCATCTATCTATGTATATATTATCAATAAATATATAAACGTATATCTAGTGTACGGGGAATATGTGTTAAGTACGTTGAAAACGTAACGAAGTGCTCAATGATAGTAACAGTGGTAGGTAGGGTCTATCGAAAATTAGGTTAATCGGTGTTCAGATGATCGAGCCTACGCCGTAAGCGCCACGAAGCGAAAATACGAAGCGGCGGCAGCGGTTAGGGTGTTTCAAGCGTTTATATTCCCTCGCTTTTGCTCGTGAAGGGAGAACGAGGGAGAGAGAGAGAGAGAGAGAGAGAAAGAGAGAGAGGACAAGAGAGAGAGAGAGAAAGAGAGAGAGGACAAGAGAGAGAGAGAAAGAGAGACAGATAAAATGAGCGAGCGAGCAAGAGAGAGAGGATCGTTTTATCTCCAACGTTGAAACGCATGCGGTACGCGTATTACGCGATTTGCTTCGCTAACTGTAAAACGCATGAGTATGCGAGAATAACGATAAAGAAACCGTAAACTATGCAGAGAGAAAGAGAGAGAGAGAGAGAGAGAGAGAGCTCCCTTGTCTCTCCTATATTTCAATAATATCTGTCTTTAAACAAACAAACTCATCTAATCGTTTATATATGTATACATAAAGACCCATACGCAGAGTTATGTGTGGATATGTACGAATGTGTATGTGTATAGATTCGAAATCGTGAAAGAATTTCAAGTTTCGGACAATTTCGGATTCTCTCGATACACGTTTCGCGAGAGTCGGCCTACCTCGATGTCTTTGACCTTTTCAAGGCTTCGACCATGACACGATACACGACCCTCACCGTTTATCAGCGCTCTTTCTCCGATAGACCGCCGAGCTTCCCATCGATCGTGATTTACTCGAAAACCATTTTTCTAACTTGCGTTGATCTCGATCGAATCGATCGTTATGATTTTTTTTTTTCTTTTCTTTCCTTTCTTCATTGGTTCGATATTTATTAATAAATATTCACGTTCGTGTAGTGTAGAAGAGAAAATAGGAACAAAAAAATGATTGTAGTATTTGAGAATAATAAAAATATAGGTACATGCATTCATGCGTGTATGCATATATAAATACGTAGGTACGTATGCACGTACGCACGTAAATACATGTAAATGCATGTAAATACATGTAGATCAATATTTATAACATTAGAGATGATAAATTACGGTTTTATATAAATCGTACAAACGATACGTCGGACAAAATTAGAATTAGAATTAATGGAAAGATTATAAAGAAAAAAAGATAGAAAGAAATAAAGAAAGGAAGAAAACAAATAAAAGAAAATAAATATCGATCCATCGAAACGTCGATATATATAGATAGGTACGCGTTCTTGAAAACAATGGATCTCAATGAAGATCGTTCGACGTCTCATTGAAATCGAATGAAATAAAAAAATGGATGAAAAAAAGAAGAAGAAAAGAGAAAGAAAAGAAAAGAAAAGAAAAGAAAAGAAAAGAAAAGAAAAGAAAAGAAATGGGAAAAAAAGAAACAAAAAAATTAATGATAAGCCAGAAGAAGAAGAGTGTTGTCTCGTGTAGCACTCAAATTTTCTCCTCTTTCGACTCTCAGCAAGCAACGTGACTCAGACTTTTTATTCGAGCACCCCACGTGTCCGTTCCATCGAGGTTAATCACACTATTCATCGATCGACCCGCTGACCCAGACCATGGTGTTAACGCCTATAATTTTATGCAAGCGGTTCGCGCGAAACCGACGCCATTCGTTTTCGAATGCTCGACGAAACCTCCCTCGAATTCTCTTCTCTTCACCCTTTCCGTCTCTCTCTTTACCTCCCAACCACCCTCTCTTCCGCTTCACTCCTTCGAATCCGCACGCGGAAATCGTTAATCCGGTAATCTACTTCTCGCCTTTCATTCCGAAATCGATCGATTTTTCTACATCGAGATAATCGACCGAATTTAATACACGACGAAGTCAAACTTGATCATCCCAAATGATACTTCTTCAAATTTCTAAAAAGAACAAATCTTTTTTCTTTTCATCCTTTTGCTTTTTTTATTTTCTTTCTTCTACCTTAGATCGTATGAAGATTCAGACTTGTTTTCAGAGTTGGAAAAGTTACGTACGAAGATTAAAAAGTCTCGGTAAGATAAAAGGGATTTGATTTTTTAAGAGACAGAGAGAGAGAGAGAGAGAATTGATATTTAAACAGACTCAATTTTTCTTTACGCGTCCCTTATATAAACGATAATTTTGTCTGTTCATTTTTTAAACGCACGACGTCATCGCATATACTACTCGCTCTGATTCAAAGAATCCCAATATCCCTAACGAGTATCCCAACAAAACGATAATATAATTTATTTGAAAAACTTATAAGAAAAAGAAAAAAAAAAAAGAAACAAGAAAGAAAAAAAAAGAATCATTCGTCAAGCCATGTATTAAAAATTGATTCTATTATTTCAAACACTAACATCGCAATATCAATTTGTTAAAGAAAACGAGCGGTCGGCCGATCGTTCGTTCGTTCGATCGTTCAATCGATCGATCGATCGATCGACGTCTAATAACGTTATTAAGATTTTTCCAAGATCATTCAATTTTTTATGATAAGAAGAGAGTAATAGAGAGCAAAACAGAGAAAGATAAAGTGAGAAATAAAGAAAGAAGTCGGAAGTCGATGGAACGCTGGCACGCTCCCATGAAGTCAAAGTCGACCTTAAGAGTTTGCCTCTTGCCGCATCGTCGCGTCTGCGTAATGGTGGACGCCGAGTAATCAAGGAAAAATTACTACAATTCCGTGGCCCTGACGCGTCTCGAAGTCGCTCGCTGGAAGATCGTGCTTCGTCGTCGTCATCGTCATAGTCATCGTCATCAGCGTCGTCTTCGTCTTCGTCGTCGTCGTCGTCGTCGTCGTCGTTGTCGTTGTCCTTGTCGTCGTCGTCGTCGTCGTCGTCGTTGTCATCTTCGTCTTCATTTTCGTTTTTATTTTTGTCTTCGTCGTCGAAGTCCGACCTCTCGCGTTTCAAATCTTTCGAGTAATTGCAACGTTCGGCCAAACGGAACAGTCTTTTCGTATTACCGACTATGTTTCCTTACTTTCAAAGACAAAATTTTCTACTTGAATAGTTTAATTAAATTATTCGTTGAACTAAATAAATCAAATATCGATAGCTCGTTTTTTTTACGAATAAATCTTTTTTTCTTTTCTATGAGGGATGAAGGGTGAAAAAGAGAGAGAAAAATTATATAACTATAAAGCTTATCGAGTATACTTACGTATACTGCACGCAAACGAAATTTTATATATATATATATATATATATATATATATATATATATATATATATACGTATATGTTCAAACACAAATCCTTCTCTCTCTGATACTAATGGGAAATTAATTTTGTAGTAAAAAGAAAGCGATAATGATAATAATCATCATCATAATAATAATAAAGTAGGATTTTTAAAAACAAATTTTTCAAAATCACTTATCTTCGATGGGACTAATTAGTGGAATGATAAGAAAAGAGGTGAAATATTTTTTATCAGAAAAAAAAGGAAAAAAAAAAAAAAAGTATTTTCAAAGAAAAAATATTTCTAACATCGGTCTTATCGCATTGCGACGTACGAATGGAATAACTGCATAATAATTGTAACTAATAATTGTATAATTGTAATAAAGCCAATATGAGGATAGCAAAGGGAGAGTCGAGAAATACATAAATAAGAAAAAAAGAAAGGCGACACTTTGTTCAAACGACGAAGAAGAAGAACACACGCTTCTAATTTCACTCGGTGGTAGCCGATCGCGACGGTCTACTACTAGCAGAGACTACAAGATCGTTGCGGCTAACCGCGAACGATGCAAATCTCAGTGTTTGCACCAATGACGTCTTCCTTCGTCACCTCTTGTCGTCTTCTCCTCCTCAACCTTCTCTCTCTTCCTTCCTCTTCGATTTTTTTCTAACGATGTACGAGATATTTGTTCTTTTTTCTTTTTTTTCAATCGATAATAACCAAATCATACGTTATCTCTCTCGGATTATATCACGAAAAATTTATATATAATTTGAAACATTATTACGTAGTAAATAAAATCAATCGATCGAATCGTATTAACAGCAGGAATTTCATTTATATATTCGTTTATTTATTTATTGATTTAGTTATTTATTTATTTATTTATCCATTTATTTCGAAGGATCAACAACAAAATGAATTTGTTATGCTCGTTGTAATCGGTGAAATACGTAAAAGAATTTCCGAGGTTTTCTTCCTGAGAGGACGAAAGCAGCCGAGTCACGCAAAATTCATTGCGGTTTCTGTCGACGAACGAACGTCCGAGAGAACAAGAAGTGTAGCTAGCGTCGATCGTCCATCGACCGAGACGAGAGAGAGAGAGAGAGAGAGAGAGGGACCGAGAGAAGAGAAAAGAGGTTGAGGAAAAGGAGAAAGAAAAGAAAAAGATGAAGGCGTTAACCGCCAACGTTTGTCGCCGTTGATCGTCAAGGAAAACGGACTTGAGATGCGTCTGTGTAAGAAGAAACGAAGATAACATTGACAATAGACTTCTTTTATGCAAAACCTTTCGCGTAATATCATTTTCTTTCTCTCTTTTTCTCTCCTATTTTCTATTTTCGAAGATAGAGGATAGCGAACTATAATACGAAAAAAAGACATCCACATATACATACGATACTTCGTATTAATGACTACGACGATGTAAAACCATTTCGAATTACTATACATCTCTCAATCACTCGAATTAAAATCTTAAAGTCTACACGATCGAACGAACAACGCATACGCAAGGACTTAGGATTACCGTTCATAATTTAAAAAAAAAAAAAGAATAATACTCGGAAAGAGAATATCTCTATTTCTCAAGTAGCTCTTCGAAGATAATTATCCCCAACAAAATAAAGATGGAAAGAGAAACAAAAAGGATTAAAAAACAAAACGAAAAAATAGAAATAAAGAATCAAGAACGAAGAAAAAAAATAAAGAAAAAAAATAAAGAAAAAAAGAAGAAAGGAAGGAAGGAAGGAAGGAAGAAAAGAAAGAAAGAAAGAAAGCAAGAAAGAAAGAAAGAAAAAAAGAAAGAAAGAAAGAATGTTTCAAAAGGGCTCCGGAAGACATCTCCCTCTCTCCTTCTCTCTCTATCTCTGCAATGGCAAATTCCGATCGAAAATGGAATCCCTTTGGAAAGCATCGCGTCCGTCCTTCGAACGTTCCGCATGGAAAAAGTCGAGCTTGTGGATCGAAGCGTGCCGCGAATCGGAGCGATATCTTACCGGAGCCGGCGTGTGCACTGCTATCCCTTATTCACGGAGCCCAACCGTTATAGCATCGGAAAGGCTATATCGGTATCCGAGTGCGCGTTCAAACTGGAGATCAATAAAGCACTCCTTTATAGACTTCGCTACGCTCGTCGTACGAGCTCGGCCAACTCCCTGCCCCCCTTTCCCACCTCCCACTTCCCACAACCCTCGTCACCCCCTTCCCCTCCTACTCCTCTTCCTCCTTCTCCACCTTCTTCTACCTCCCCGCTTGTTCTCACCCTTAGAGAGAGAGAGAGAGAGTCGTATACGTTCACTTACACACGCGCGCGCATAGAGAAACACAGAGAGAGAGAGAGAGAGAGAGAGAGAAAGAGAATTGGTCTCTCTGCCTGAAAACACTACCCCTCTCTCTATCTCTGTCTTTCTCGTCACTGTACCCATCTCTTCTCTTCTCTCTCTTTCTATCTACACGTCTATCTATCTATCCACGTATCTATCCTTCTCGTCGTTCCATCTTCGCGGTAACAACCCCTCGTCGTCTATCGTTCAAAACTCGCAGAGAGCACGCATGTATATGTATGTATACGCGTGTGTACGTGTGTACGCACGTGAGTATGCATACGCGTATGCATGCATACGCGTGCGTACGCGCGAAAGCCCCATAAATAACCAAATGCTAACGGAAGCTTTACTCGGAGACTCGCTTCGTAACTGGACACCCCTTGAATACCACTCGCGTACGTCTACGTGTGCCTGCGTGACTTTCCGCACGGTCGAAAGAAATTTTATCCTTTTTTTCCCTTCTTCTTCTTCTTCTTCTTTTTTTTTTTTTTTTTTCTTTGAATCTAACGAATCGCAACATCTTTGCGCGTGGATTCGCGGTTAGATTTTCTTTTTGTTTCACTGATCAATCGTAGACTCTCTTATTAATGAGAATGTTAATCGAATTTAGTAAGAACGAGCCGGGTGATTCGGCAAGCGTATTTATATTTGGAAAAATACCAAAATGAGGTAAATGCGAGAGAAATTCAAATAAGATTGTAAGTAACGTAAAAAAAGAAGGAAATAAGGAAAGAAAGAAGGAAAGAAAGAACGAAGAAGATTCGCGAAATTCTTTCGACCTACGCGCTTGGGGCTTAGGTCGTAGCTTGGGTAGAAGTAGTAGTGTGGACGTTTACATATACGAGTACACGCATATGCGCACAGATGCGTGCATACACGTACACAGAGCTGGCAGATGGACGCGACAATTATACGCGCAAAGGGTCACCGCGTCCGACTTAACCTCTTCGCGTTCGTCGTCTTTTCTTCGTCTTTTATTACGAGCCGACTCTAGTAGTAGCGACTATTCGAAAAAAAAGAAAAAGAACAAAATTTCCACTCGCCCTTTTCCCCGCCGTCCACAACCCCTATCATCTCTAACGCGTAGAAGACGAAATAGAAGGAAAAAAAAAAGAGAGAGAGAGAGAAATAAAAAAACAAAAAAGAACCAAAACGATTACATGTCGGATGTATAATGTATATACCTCGTGGACAGAAATTCCACGGATCGATAGGGGATCTAATGAAATAGAAATGGAGATAAATAAAATTCTTTTTTCCTTTTTATAGACTTCTAAATAAAAAAAAAATAAAAAAAAAGGAGAAAGAACCCCCCACCCACCTCACCATCACACCATCACCACCACCACCACCACCACCACCACCACCACCACCACCACCATCGCCGTTGCCATAACCATCGTCCTCCGCAAAATTCCTATTAAATTTCTATTAAATTTCTATTACGTTCGTAGGTATAGTTTACAAGATGGCTAACGCGTTAATTGAAGTTCGACCATTATTATTACGACTAGCAACGAGCATCGAAGTGTTCCCTAACGAGGAGAGATTTTTTTCTCTCTCTCTTTCTCCTCTCTCTTTCTCCATCCCTCTCTCTCTTTCTCTTTCATTCTCTCTCTTTCTCTTTCCACTCGCTTCTTCCGCGTAGGGAGACGATAAGGGAAAATAATGAAAGTTTCACAGTTCGTTCGTAATTATCGCGAAACGTTGCTAACGTCGATTCGTTAGGACAGACAGATGGACGGACAGACGAACGAACGAACGAACGAACGAACAGACGAACGAACGAACGAACGAACGAACGAACGAACGAACAGACGAACGAACGAACGAAAGAGAGATAAAGTGGAGGAGGACGAAGAGGGGAGAGGTCGAAAGGGGAAGAGAGAGGGTAGACACGGGGAGAAGGCGTCGCTCGATAAAAGACGGTTTCAGAGTCCTGCCCCCTCCCCTCGCCCCATCCTAACCCATCCCATTCCATCCCATCCCATCCCAACCCCCAACCCCCAACCCCTAACCCCCATCCGCCACCCCCAAGCCCGCCAACCCCCCTTTCTATGGCCGCAAAGCTCGTCACCGCGAACCTCGTTCTTCGCAAACGAAGAAGACGGTTCTAGCAAAAGAAAAAGAAAAGCCAGTAAAACGTGGCACACGTTTCATCGTGTCGTTCTATCCTTCGATTCTCGACTCGTTGAAATATTTCGAAGATGAAACGGGGGATGGTTGCTTGAAACTTGAAGGGTTCGGATGGAGGCGGAGGGTTGACAGGCAGGGCCGCATTTATACTTTTCGAAGGCCCTAGGCGTAACATCGTTCCTAAGCCTTACAAAAGAAGGAGTCTTCGTTCTCGTTTAATCAAATTCGTTCGCTCGCGTTTGTTCCTTTTTTTTCTTCTTTATTCTTCTTCCATATAGTTTTTGAATTTATTGGGAATAAAGAGTCGACTTTTTTTCTTTTTACATAATAATTCGTTTCGATAAAAGTGGAAATAAAACACGACGTGTGATATGAGCGTATTTGTAATAACGATAGCAATAATAATAATAATAATAATAATAATAATAATAATAATAAAAAGAAAAATTAATTACACCAAAAGTTGCTTTTTCTCTTGGCTCTTTTATCAAATATACCAGGCTATCTTTTATATCCGCGTTCGTTTCTTTTTTTCTTTCTTTCTTTCTTTTTTTTTTTGTAGAAGCTAAGGTTACAAAATATGGCCCGATAGAGAACGATAGCCCGGACTTGCGGTTGATGCGCCTTATGGTAAATGCGGCCCTGTCGAAGGAGGAACTGCTCTTTAAAAATCCCTCGGTTTTCTTCTGGAGAAATCCAGAAGAAAACCTTCGGCAGAAACTACGAGCTTAACCGAATATAGAAAAGAAAAGAAGAAAAATCTCGGCACATCCTTCGAGTAAAAGGGAGACGGTCAGAAACGAGCTCTACACCAGCGTCCAAACTCTCCTGTGAGATATTCCTTAAACTTCATAAGTAATATTTGTCCGCGACCTCTATTTACTTAAAGATGTTTCCAAGCAAATACTCTTAAGCTTCCTGCCTTCTGAATGTTTAACCCTCTTTCCCTTTCATTTACTACGATCTTCTTTCTCTTTCTGTTTCCACGTTACTTCGCTACCGTTTGAAAAACGAATAAATAAGTAAACACGTTACGCGTCGAAAAGAGAGAAAAAAAATTCTTGCAAATATTTGTTTTTCCATTTTTCCCCCTTTTCTCTCTCTCTCTCTCTCTCTCTCTCTCCTTCTCTCCTTTTTTTTGTAACAAAATATAAAAGAAAAAAAGCAAAGAGTATTCCCTTTGAAAAAATTCTATCGCTTACTCGATAACGTTTACATACATCTGTGCGACTTTAAAACTACATACACCTACATATACAATGCATTTTATTATCACCGATCCTAGAATAGAAATAAACCGGTCGATTATAGCCGATAAATCAATTTTCACAGACGATTTTTTTTTTATACAATTTACTATTATCCAATGACGATGACTATAAAATCAGAAGATAAAAGGTCTTTGAAAAGATATGCAGAAGAGATTGTCACTGACATCGAACGGTAGTCATTTACGTAAATAGATATAACGCATATGTAAATACATACATACATACATACATATATATGTAAATATATAATCATATAATATGCATGTATATACAAAGTAGTAACAAACGTATGCATCTATGCGTAAATTAACGACGAGTTTAATGAATCCACGAATCGATAAATAATCGCGAAGTAAGAGCAAACGATACGAGTTGAATTACCATAGACAACGATCGCGAAAGCTAAGAGAAAATCACGTGTCTCTTGTGCGCACGCGTGTGCACGTGGGAACAAGAGAGTGAGCGAGTACGTGAGAGAGAAAAAGAGAGAGAATAAAAAGGCTATGGCAAAGAGCCGAGAAATCGAGAGAACCGACGCGAAAATGGCTTCCAACTCGTGTGCTTATGGATCCTCGCCAGTTTTCTACACTGTTTCTCGAAAATTACATTGAACACGCACGCGCGCGTACCTTTCCTTTCTTCCAATATCTTTTGTCTCTTCTATCTTCTTTTCTTCTTAATTACGATTTTATGAATGAGAGAGAGAAAGAGAGCGAATGAGCATATCGTAAATTATTGGAGAAAAGAAAAAAAAATAAAATAAATAAATAAATAAATTGAAAAATAATTCATATCCGTGATGCGACCGTGATGTATATTAAACGAATAATAAAACGAGTATATAATATAATATAGTCCCTTTTTTCTGTATATAATCGGCAATAGAATTTTCTACGCAAAGAATTATTTCTATTAACTAAACTTTGACTTTCTTACTTTTTCGTTCAATCGAAATGATAATAATAATAATTATCATTAATGGGAAATTCGAACGATCTCCTTTTTTGATTTATCATTGCGATGAAATTAAATCAATTAAAATCAATAAAGGATAATTCGTATCTGATATCTTCTTCGTTTATTCGTTTTCTTCGACGAATTAACGAATCGATGATAATTATAATATTGTATAATTATTCCGATCGAAATTATTAAGATATAACGATCATTTGAAATTACATAATCTCGTCCATCGTCTTCTATTCTCTTTCTTAAACCAATACGTTTACGTACTTGTACGTATCTGTAGAATACTTGTAAGCAAAAAAAAAAAAATTCTTCTAAACGAAACCAAGAAGAGAAACGAATCACATACGAATGCATATAAATATACGTTTCATGACTCTATCCTCATTCACTCACGAATCAACCTAGTCGTCGTCGTTGCAGTCATCATTGTCGTAGTAGTCGTAGTAGTCGTGTAGTTGTAGTTGTCGTCGTATCGGTTACGGGTGCTCGTAGCTACTTTTATCACGATCGACCACATTGTATGCAGAATACGCGAGAGGAAATCGAGCGAGAAACCGAGTTCATAATCACCGCCAACGACGACGACGACGACGACGACGACGACGGTCTGTCTAATATAAAATCGTTCGAGATCCCTCAATAGAAAAAGTTAAGTCAAACTAACGATTCCTCGATTTCTCGATCGATCTCTCAATCTTTTCACGATCGATCGATCGTTACGAATCGATACGATCGGCTACGAAACTGTTGAAAGTTTATCCACGATTTTCGCTATACGTGCGCGCACACACACACACACACGTGTACACACGTGATATATGTGTGTGTGTAGATTGCAGGACACGAGTGATGCAATTGATGTCAAGAGAATGAATTCTGCGTCATTGACGATACGGAAAGTCCGAAGGAAGTCGACCAAGGGCCTTCGATCGTTCAACGAAGATCTTAAACGAGTATTTTCTAAAGATTTCAACGTATGTATAATTGAAAGATTTTTAATCGATCCATCCATCCATGGAAAAAATTTGTCTCTTGTATATTACAATTATGTATCATCTTGCTATCTCGTACTAAATAAAATTAATCGATCGAATTAAACGATTGACGATCTAACATATCGTTTAACGATGTAACGTAAGTATTATAGCAAAGAGAATTACGAATAAACGAGTTATTATATTCGCATATGAAATATCAATTGTCTCTTTTTTTTCTTTTTTACATTTTTCTTCGCGTTACAGGCGTACGTACGAAACAGTCGACTAAACGTCGTCGTTCTTATCATCGTATATACACACGCGTTATGTGTGCGTTCTGCGAGGAAGGATATTCTTTTTTTTCCCCTCTCTCTCTCTCTCTCTCTCTCTTTAATTAGGCTTACTTTTTGTTTTTTACCTGTCATTAAACACGCTCGTTATTGTTTTTTAACAACCAATATGCATACGGATCAATATGAATTAGTATTATAATGCGTATGTAATTAAAACAATACGTATATATAAACAAAAATAATATTTCAAATAATGCGATTCGGACAATGAAAGAAAAAAGAAAAGAAAAAAAAAAGGACAAAAAAAGAAAAAGAAAAAGAAAGAAAGAGAAAGAGAATTAAAGCAAAAAAGTAACGTTTAAGACGAAAACGAATGACACAAGGGACAACATTTTCTCCCACGATCGGAGTCGTGTGCTACTGCCCGTAGCACGTAGCATAACATAACATAGCATAGCATAGCATAGCATAGCATACGTAGGAAACGTCAGCGCTCGTACTTGCGTGAATCATCCTCGACGATCGTGAATCACGTTACCCTTCGTCGTAACGGACGCCACGGTAACGCTTTCCACCACGGAGGCAACTCGTACGATTCGACCCGAGGACAGATGCAAGCAAGCAAACGAACGAACGAACGAACGAATGAACGCTACGACACGACAAAGACGACGACAAAGACGAAAAAAAAATTCATTACGAAGTCACACACGCTGCTTCATATACATATAGAACTCACCGGAACTAGTTTCCAACACACGAGTCTATCTGATTTAGATTTCGGCGATTTCACGATCGAAACAATCTTTCGGGATTAATCGTTTAATCCTCGAAACGATACACCATGTTATTTTCTTTTTCTTTTTTTTTTTGTGTGTTTACTCTTATTAGGAAGAGCAGTGTATTTGTCGTATTTTAAATTAATAGTAGTATAGGATATATAATATAGTTTGGTATAATAAAAATAAATAAACAGTAGTATACCGTGGTATGTGTGCAATACTAATATTTACAAAGTACATATACTCTCAATTCCACGTAACATATAGTGTTTTAATGGAGTACAGTATATTACTATTTATTTATTTTTGTTATAACCAGTTATACTATGTATCTATGTACTGCATTTATTTAAAATATGAAAAAAAATATACATATATATATATTTTGGTATAATAAAAATAAATCAATGGTAATATACTGTAGTAGATTAAAATATCATATAAATATATATTATATAGAATTGAGAGTATATATATATAGTTTTTGCATAGTTGGTATTATAAATGTTATTTAAAAAAATTCTACGACGAGGTCTACGAAGTCCCATGAAACTCAATGTATTAACTTCCGTATAAATTAACCAAATTGTGTAAATATCTATATATATATATATATATATATATATATATATATATATATATATAGACACACACACACACACACATGCACACATGTAAAAAAAAAACAATGAACAAACGAATACGAAAAAAATATAACTATATAGAAAATATTTAGGAGAGATCAAAAAGGTACAATTTTTCCATTAAATTCCTACGGAAACGATGAGCCGGGGCTTCATCGATGAAAGATTAAAACAATAAATTTCCAGTCGGCCGCGTGTCAATACGGTTATCGATTTTAATCGAAAACGCGTGTACGAGCAAGCGCATCTAACAATAAGCGTGTGCGTATGCATACATATTTACGAGTAACAATGAGAATGACAGACAGAGGGAGAGAGAAATAGAGAGAGAGAGAGAGAGAGAGGGGGAGAGAGAGAGAGAGAGAGAGAGAGAGAGAGAGAGAGAGAGAGAGAGAGAGAGAAATGACTGGAGGATGGCCGCCAGGTTTTTCTCGCACATACGTACATACAAACATATATACATACATACATATACCATGCGTATATACATACGTACGTATGTACGTATGTGTATATACATACATACATACATATCTAACTTAAGTCATACCGATACGCCAACGAACGGTATAAAAGCATTTCTCGTCGTTCAGCTTTTAAAAGGGGAAGAGAGAAAAAACGAGTTGTGGAATTCGACTTGGGGTGGTCCAAAACTTACGTATAAAAGACAGAGAACGGAAGACGTTAAAAACTTTATAAACCTTAATAAACACCACGAATTAATATTACAAGGTCCGTTTAAAAATAACTTCCTCTTATTTTCCGATTTATGAAGTACACGACGAAGTGCAGGGTGTGAGGTCCAAAAGGTAAATGGATAATTTTAAAAATTCTCCTTTACACTTCTTCAATACTTTTTTAAAACCAATTTCTTTTCCAGATTGTAAAATCGCAAAAAAATGATATAGAGAGAAAATAAAAACAAAAAAAGAAGAAACCAACCCGATCAAGCCTTACGACGATTCTCAAAGAAAGAAAAATAAAAAAAAAACGAAAAAAAAACAAGAAAAAAAAAAGGATTAGCTTAATCGATTTGAAAACTTTTGCGCTCAGCACTGTATTTATACTTAACAACGAAATACGCTACATACATACATACATACATACATATATATATATATATATATGTATGTATATATATATATAATAAAGCGATCCTATTGAAATCGACACAGAGAAGTTAATCCTAGAACGTTTGAACGTTTTCGATGAAACGTTAACCGTCCGTAAAAATCGTCATATCGATCGTACAAATATCTCCATCGATCGGTGAGAGGTGGGGTGAAATAGGGAGGAGGAGGTAGGAGGAGAAAGGGGAGGCTGAAATTTTGGGATAATCGAACGAACGATCGGATGTATTCGGCACTCGTCCAGGCGTCGAATTTCACGGGATGTTTCGCGTAACCGCGCCTGGTCAATCACTGTACCTACCTCGTTGGTAGCATATCGATGACAACTTTCGTTCTTTCGTACTTTCGAACATCGATTACAACGATACACGCGCATTCAAACTAAAAATAATAGAAATAAAAAAAATACTAGGTAAAGAAAAAAAAAAATTTTTTTTATGAAAAAGAAGAAAATAATAATAATATAGCAAAAAAGAAAAAACGAGGAATTACATCCTTGGTATTATCTGAAAATATCTAATCGTTCTCCCTTTTTTCATTTCATTTTTTTCATATCGTTTTTATACGGATTTTATTAAAAGAAAAGAAAAGAAAATCTTTAGCGAACATAAGGACATTCGTATGAAAACTTGGTCTCTCGATCGAAACGTCTCGGAACACTTGATCGATCTGGAAATTTCTAAAAGTGAAAACGAAAGAGAAAGACTTGAGAAAGAGTTTAAAAAAAGGGAAAAAATAAAAAAAAAACAAAAAAAAAACAAAAAAAGAAAAGAAAAAAATTTTCATTCAGAGCGTACGTGCCACAATACCATCTCTCGAGCCTATTCAACATATTCATTAGGCACGTCGCATAGAGAATTTCTTCGAGAAACAACCGCCACCTGTTGCGGGGAGGTAAAAACGTAGAGAAAGAGAGAGAGAGAAAGAGGGGTTGGAAAGTAAAAACGATAGAAAAACACGCTGCCCGTTATATATATATATATATATATATATATATATATATATATATACATATACACACATGTACATATATATATGTATGTATATGTTTCTATGTATATATGCATGTATATATACATACATACATATATTATAGTTATATATATATATATATATGCGTAGATATAAATCTACGGAAAAGGGCTTTACTTGATCGCTTTGAAAAGTTTTTTAAACAAATTTCAAATACCTATCAAAATTATATATTCAGATCGTCGGATTTCTCTACGAAATACATATATAAGTAATACTTCGATTCTTTTTCCTTTTCTTTTCTTTTCCCTCTTTGTTTTTGTACAACACCATACAATTTTCCACTTTCGTTCGAATTGTTCGTACCGACAATTTTCTTTCCACTTTTCTCGTATTCGTAAGATCCAGGAAGTAGTCCAAGGAGACAATGAGACGATGCATTTCAATTTCACGGATCCACGTGCGAAGAAATATACAGGCATTTGAATATAATACATACATATACGCGTACGTACCTATCTATCCACATGTATATAGGTATACACGTATACGAACGTATAGGTAAGCGTACCTACGTTCGTACATATAAAATGTTGGAACAGAGTAGGACGTTTTATCGTTTCGTTTCATCTTTCATATCTCGATAAACGTCCTGCTGCAATTTGGAGCACCGGCCATATCGTACGTGTCCGAAGCAACAGCAGCAACTCGTTTCCGAATACTGGTCGTCCTTCTGTGTAGCTTCGCAACGCGCTTTTCAACTACGAAAATCGATCTCTCTCTCTCTCTCTCTCTCACTCTCTTGCAAACGATCGCATTTATCGTCGACGGCCACAGCATCCATAGATACTCTTTCTCTTTCTCTCTCTCTCTCTCTCTCTCTCTCTCTCTCTCTCTGTCCGTCTGTCTATCTGCCTCTCTGTCCGTCTCTTTGTCTGTCTGTCCCTCTCTCTTTCTCTCTTACACGTGGGATCGCATAATCGACGATAACGCGCCAAATTCGGGATATTCGATCCGCACCGAGTACAAATCATCGCTAGTCTCGTGTTTGCACTCGAGGAAGAATTTACGATCTAGCTCGTCGTGATTTCGGTGAGTGAGTTATGACTTGTACGAGAGATCGTAACGATCTTTTAACGTTACAACGTTCATGTAAAAAAACTGATCCAGATATAGAGAAAGAGAGAGAGAGAGAGAGAGCGAGAGAAAGAGAGAACGAGAGAATTCTTCGAGTCGAAAGTAGCGGTACGGTCAAAGGAAGCTGCGCTTCTCTGGAAGCTAAGCTCGTCTCGCAACTTCTCGAAGCGTGGACCGGACCATCGTCCGACATTCCACCTTCCCCTCTCTCTCTCTTTCTCTCCCTTTCAACCGGCTTACTCGTTCTCGCGATCCAAAATGCGTAGAGCGTAAAGGAACGTAGCCGCATCTCTGGTGGACTTTGACCATGCTCGAAGCTAACATAAGAGAGACGAATTAAAAGCGAACGAACGAACGAACGAACGAACGAAGAGAAAAAGAGAGAAAGAGAGAGAGAGAGAGAGAGAGATCGTCTCCCGAGCGAGTTCTCTTCTTCTCTCCCTCTCTCTCTCTCTCTCTCTCTCTCTCTCTCTCTCTCTCTCTCTCTCTCTCGGTCGCTCCAACGAGAAGAAGGTGGCCGTTAAGAGCGGCGGAATACCTGAGGAACGAGTTGGAAAAAAACGCACACTCCGGAGAGCGAGGTGAAGGAACGAGTGCAGCACCAGCAGCGAACGAGCGAGCGAGCGACCGAGCGAAAGAGAGAGAGAGAGAGAGAAAGAGAGAGAGTCCCTTTCTGCAACGAGAAGCGAAGCCAAGTATAGGGGCGGGAGAAAGAAGACGCTCCTTAGGATTTTATCCGAAACTCTGTACGACCTTCGTTCGGTCTCTTTTTTTGCTTTTCACTCTTATTGTCCTTTTATCTCTCTTCTCCTCTTCTCTTCCACCCCCACCTTCTCTTTCTCTCTATTTATCTATCTATCTATCTATCTATCTATCTATCTAACTTTCTACGTATAACTCGACGGTTACCAAGTTACTCGATTCGCGATGATGGCGAATAGAAGGAAGACGGAATTGTGAGAGTGAGAGAAAATGTATCTACCATGCTGTTAACAACGACAACGATAACAACAACGACGAAGCCGTCCTAATTATTCCTCGAGTGTCGGTAGGAAGATCGTCGCGTTGAGGACGAAAAGGTGCTGCTATTGCTGCTGTGGCAAGAAGAAGAGAAGGTGGAGGAGGGGGGAGAGGAATGGAAGAAAAAGAAAGGGGGAGGGAGAGAAAGGAAGCGGCTGCTAGAGACTGAACGAACGAACGAACGAACGAACGAACGAACGAACGATGGAAGTCACGAGTATGAGAGAGAAAGAGAAAAACAGAGAGAGAGAGAGAGAGAGAGAGAAAGGGTAGAGAGGGAGAGGATGGAGGAGGAGTCGTTCCACCTCGTGGCAAATGAGCGGCACTCCGTATCGATCACCAGAGGTCACGACTCGAGATAGCTAAACTCTCTATATAGGTAGATGCACATAGTAGTACACGCAGGTGCAACCGTGTAACGTCGGAATCGTCTTCCGCGTCGAAAAGAAATCGTTTAGTTTCTGCCCTTTCGAGACGGACGCCTAAGTTCGCGCATATTGCACAACGTATTTCGTCGTTATCAACCTACCCTTTTTCGCAAATCTCTTAAGAGATCGGGGTTTGTATGTACGCTCTTACTCGTTGTTGTAAGGATCAGTCAAAAATATCAGTTTCGTAATTCTTTGTCTGTGCGCGCGCTATATGTTACGTGTGGATGCGTAGGTGTTTGATGCATGAGAGATATACACGTATACATACACTATCCATATCTACAATTTGTTTCATTTATAAGTCAACGTATCTACGTATAGATATAGATACATACACGTACGTACGTATGCATATACGAAGGTAAATATTTAGAGAAAAAAGATTCGCAATCCATTATTTAGCGTGACATCTCTTTTTCCATATTTAGAAACATTACGATGGGAAGAGGAAGAGATATGAAATGAAATCGATAAATATCGGAGGGGAGATTCACGGAGGAGTAGTCGTTCGATTTGGTAGGTCGTTTAAAAAAAGAAACGAAAGAAGGTACAAAAAAAAAAGAGTAGAATTAAAAAAGACAAGAGAAGAGGAGAAGAGAACGGAAGAAGAGAAAAGAAGAGAAAAGAAAACAAAAAAAGCGTCTTTGTCGATAGCTCGAGTTTCCGTGGCGATCGATCGATACGGTCCGCACGCGAGAGAGCGCGCTCGACGACCCAGAAACACAACGTTGCTTTAGGTATACGGCCGTAATAGACGCGTAGCGTCGAGTCGAGTCGAGTCGAGTCGAGTCGAGTCTAGTCGAGTTGAGTTGAGTTGAGTCGAGTCGAGTCGCGAAGCGTCGCGTCGCGTCGCGTCGCCTCGCGTCGTTTCGCCTAGCGTCGTTTCGCGTCGCGTCGCGTCCCGTCCCGTCGTTGCGCTCTTTAGAAAGGAAGATCGTAGATTCTGCGTGGAGCTTAGAGAGAGAGATAGAAAACGCGTGTAAAGGACAGACGTATACATACGTACACGTACAAGTAGCAGTATCCACGTAGTAGTGGATAGATAGGTAGGTAGGTAGATAGATAGGTAGGTAGGTAGGTAGGTAGGTAGGTACGTGTCGCCGCGTAAGGCTACGTCATCGAATCGATATCGATACCGCGCACGCTAATCGTTATCTCGGCCTCGTCACCGTTCGACTAATCTCTCTCGACGAACATATTCGAGCTCGTCGTCTACGAACGACTCAAAATCTTGATTACGAGTTGTTAAAAACGAGTTCATCCATTTAAAGAAAATCGAACGGAAATCGTCTACCCTCGTGTAAATATATCATTTTCTATTAGTCGATCTATGCGAGTCGTTTACTTTTCTTTTACACGCTTATTCGTAACGATTAATATAATTCGTAATAAAGAAGGTACTCGAGAAGGAATATAATTACGATCATTCGAACGGAATTCATTTTAAAAGCTAATTGAATCGTTCTGCGTTTTCGTCCTTCGAGATTCGTTTGCTTAATCCTTATTGAGAAAATGAAATTAAAAAGTGTTGCGCTCGCTGCTACACGCTGTTTCTTTTATTTCCCTTTTTTTTTTTATCAATCCATTAGACGCGTTATGTACATATCTGACAATTTCATTTCATTTCGACTCTGTCGTCCAAAAAAAAAAAAGAGAGAGAGAGAGAGAGAGAGAGAAAAGAGAAAGAAAGGAAACAAAAAAAGCAGATATTCTTATTTAAACAAAAAAAATGGAGGACGCTTGCGTCCAATGCGCATCGCGCATTCGGACGAAATATGTATATGGAGAATCTAAATTCGATAAATTCGTGAAAATATTCCTGATCGAAATAGTCAGGATAATTCCGATTCCTCGAGAAATAAGGTTCGTGCTCGGCATCCTCCAACCCCTCCTCTCCCTCCCCTCTCCCTCCCCACCTCTCTGCTTCTCACCACCATCGGATTGCCTCCAACGACGCGTACGAACCATTCGTAATTCAACGAAGGAACGAGGGAACGCGAATCTATACCATTTCGGATTTATGCGCGGGGGCTGCCGAGCTTCTCTCTTTTTCTCTTTTTCTCTTTTTCTTTCTTTCTCTTTCTCTTTCTCTCTCGCTCACTCTCGTAGAAATCGGCCTTCTTTTTTCTTCTCTCTCTCTCTCTCTCTCTTCATATCTACGGACCGTTTCCTCTAATCCGTGGCGCACCTTTACGCGCGCACATCGCCCTCCTTTTTTCGTTTTTTTCCTTCCTTTTTTATTCTTCCTTCCTCTTTTTTCTACCCTCGGGAAAAATCTAATTCAATGTTTTCCTATACATAAACTTATGCGTACAGTAGAATGCATAACGTACAAATACACGTATACCAATCGTCGAGCTCGACGGAGGGAATCGCTCCTCCCGAAAAGCAGAACATGAAAAAAAAAAAAGAAAAAACTACAAAAAAACAAAAAGAGAAAGAAAGAAAAAAAGAAAGAAAGAAAGATAAAAAAGATCATGAAACATAAAACGACCGATTACCCATTAAAATTCTAGAATTAATGAACGACCTAATGATTCGTTCCGAGGGTATAGTTAGATCGATCGACGATCTTAGTTAAATTTATTTGAGATTACGTTATACGTGGTGTTTGAAGGATTTTCATGAAAAAGTAAAGGATCTTGGACGGAATGGTCCCCGTTGGTCCGTTCGAACGATCGAAAACGTTTCGCGGTCTTCGTTGAATCGTCGTCGTCGCCTCGTCGTGCTGCCTCTCGATATCAGCGTTACGAGCGACCGAGAAAGAGAGCGAAAGAGCGAGAGGGAGAGAGAGCAAGAGAAAGAGAAGAGAACGTAGTCGGTTCTCCTTCTTCGCCAGGCTGGTTTCGATCGTGCGAACGAACCATCCGTAGCCCACGAACGAACGAACGAACGAACGAACGAACGAACGAACGAACGAACCAACGAACGAATGAACCAACGAACGAACGAACGAACGAACGAACCAACGAACGTAGGACGAGGGGGAGGAAGAGGAAGGGAGGTAGGACGGGGCCGGGAGAATCGTGTTCCGTGAGTTCGTTGGGTTTGCGCGAGAGAGCTGCCTCTTTCTCTCTCTCTCTCTCTCTCTCTGCCCTTCCCTCGAACACACTCTCTATCTCTCTCGTTCTCCCGTGGAGTATTGAACGAAGCAGAGAGGCAGCCGCGACTGAGAGAGACGGAACAAGCATTCGTCCGACAGAGAAAGCTATATACGTACGAGAGTTTCTAACTGTGTGCGTAGGTATATATATATACGTATATATACACGTATAGAGAGAGAGAGAGAGAAAGAGAGATGGAGGCAATGCGAAGCAGGGTAGCCTGGCGGCATACAGCATAGGCAGAGAGACGTGTCGGCTCTGTGGAAATATCCCCTCCCTTTCCCTCCAGAACGCTTACTCGCTATCTCGCTCTCTTCCATCGCCCTACGTCTAACTCCAGTTATCTCTCTCTCTCTCTCTCTCTCTAGCGGAGCGCGCGCGTTCCACCTTCGTCCTCCGTTTCTCGCTCCATCTTCCTTCTCCTCCTCCTCCTCTTCCTCCTCTTCCTCCTCCACAGTTAGCTGGCTAGCCTACCTCCATCCGGAGCGCTAAAGTCCTCTCTGAAATGCGACGGTAACACCCGCTTCCCTCCGACCCGCTCGCCGATCTCTCTTTCTCTCTCTCATGCTTACTCACTCGCGGTCGCCCTTCTGCGTCTCGTTTCTCTATCTTTCGTCGTCGCCGCCGCCGCCGCCGCCACCGTCGTCGTCGTCGTCGTCGTCGTTGTCGTCGTCGTCGTCGCCGTCGTTCCCTCTCGCAGTCCAATCGCGGACCTTCGTGCTGTACAGATTACGGAACGAAAGAGAGAAAGAGAGAAACAGAGAGAGAAAAAGAGATAGATAGTCGTCTTCGTTTTCTTCTTCTTCTTCTTCTTCCTCTTCTCGAGTCGATGGGCTCTCTCTCTCTCTCTTTCGTTCTCTCTCTCTCTCTCTCTCTCTCTCTCTCTCTCTCTCTCTCTCTCGTCCTCGCGTACACGCGCGGACGCAAAGGCCCAGCAAAATGCCGGCGTTTTTACGAGCCGACCGGGAGAGTCACTCTCCCGACTGCACGACGAGAGATATCTCCTCCTTCTCCTCCTCCTTCTCTTCCTCTTTCTCCGAAGAAGAGGAAAGGGAGGAGCACAGGCCACGATCGAGAGTCCTCTTCGAGTAGCGCGAGAACGACTCACCGCGAGATATCGCCAATGGTCTTTCGATTTCATTCCATTCTCCTCAAAGACTTCTTTCCAGAAGGGTAACGTTTCATTTCTTCTTTAAAGTATTATGCCAATCCATATCGCGAAAATATCTATGTATAGCGTCCGTAGAAGTAATTATTTCGTTCTAACGACTCCACGTTGTTTTCGATTTAATTCGATTCGTATGGACGACGTGATGGATCTTTTGAAGAAAAGAAAAAAAAAAAGAAAGAAAGAAAGAAAAAGTAAAAGACAAAAAATATGTTCTACTTTCCGATTATAAATGCAGATGCTTTTTTTGCCTTGCCCCTGCCCCCCTACCCCCGCCCGCTCCCTCTCCCTCCACGACTCTGTCTCTTTCTTTTTCTTTCTTTCTTTTTTTTTTTATATTTTTAAAACGTAACGAGTACGCGCGGAGATACTGGGATAACGACTCCCTTAATTAGTTTCTTCATTTTCGCGTTAACTTCGCGCCACCGTAACGAAAAACGAGACGCAAATGAAATCGAGTTAAAGCGGCTCGCCATGGAAAAACGTTCTCTTTAGCGTAAGCGTGTCCTCGCTTATGCGTGTACCTATGTTCGCCATAGAGCTACGTATGCATGCGTGCGAGTATGCGTGTACCTATGCCGTGTGCACGTAGGTACGTCTTTTCTCTCTCTCTCTCTCTCTCTCTGTCTTTGTCTGTTTTTCTCTGTCTCTCTCTCCCTTCCTTAGAGAAAAAGAGACTACTCATAAGAAAAGTTTCAATGGGGGTTGGATAAATGGAAATCGTCTGATCGACGACAATCCGCGTTCTCGCTTGCATTTCGCAAAATCGCGAGCTTCACCTTGAACCGAGCTCCGAAATTCAACGACACTTATTATGACGTCACGGTACCGAACGATTGCGACGAGTGTCGATGCCGAGCCGAATCGATCGTTTCGTTTCGTTTTTGAAAATACGACTCGATCGATGTTATCGCCGTTCGCGATCCGTTATCGTCACTGGAGGATGAAGTCGTTAACCCATTTAACGAAAGTGCGACTATATCTATATGCATACGTATGTATAGGCTGAAACGTGCGAAACACACGAACCGATCGAAGGAAAGATTTATTGCTTTGCGTTTACGAAGATCGTTTCCTCGTTTGTAAATTATTTCTCGTATTGGTTTCTTCTTATCGGCGTATTATGCGACGACGATGATGATAATAGTAATAATAATTATAATCATTATCATTATCCGTCGTAATGTATTAACCGGCGATTATTAAATTTGTCGAATGAAAAGAAAGAAAAAAAAAAAAAGAAAGAAAAGATAAATCGTGATAATCGTGCCAGACGAGCAACACACCTTGCACGTATTCCAATCGATCGTTGAATATCGTCGATCTGTTTTTTTACTCTTTTTTACACTTTTTCCTCCGTTCGACCCATCGAGACATTTTCGATAGATCGGCATTTGTAAATTTTTTCAGCCGGACCATCGCAATGGAACAGGACTCGTAGATACGTTTCTTTTTACAATTCGTATGAAATTTCGACTATATTTGGATTTACGGCTTGAATGAAAACAAATCGAAACTTAATCGAGAGACCAATAAGAATTTCTGGTATTCCGTTAAAGACCTCGTAGGAGAAATCCCGTACCTGCTTTAATACTCGTAAATCTTGCCGATCTAAGCAACGAAACGAGCGAGTGGACATTTTCTCAGCAAACGAGACGGCGAATCACCGTCCAAGATGCAATTAGAAACGACCTCGACAGCTTCGAAATTCTTAGCTCATGATTCTCTCTCTCTCTCTCTCTCTCTCTCTCTCTCTATCTCTATCTCGCTCTCTCCTAGAAACGAAGACTAGTATAAACGGACACGGAGCAGGCGTCCAAGTAATTAGCGAGAACGTAATGAACTCTCGTGGTAAAAGCGAGGCGTACGGGAAACCGAACGATTAACTCGAGAAAATGGATATCGATCGATAGACCGAATTTAAATCTCGACAGAAGCTTTTTGTATTTCTATCGTCGAATTCGTAATTCCCTGGAGGAACGACGAAAAACGGGCGTGTGCGTGTGTATGTGTGTTGGCGTGCGTACGTAGTATAATACGATGAATAAAAAGTAGAGAAAAAGAGAGAGAGATGGAAAATAAAATCGAACGGAGAAAAGAACGGCAAGTAAAACGGGACCGATACATCGATCGATGAAAACGACACTCACTTTCGAAGCAGAGAGATTTCTCGACTAACACGAGAAAATCCTAACTCTGACGAGGTATTCAGTAATAGGAAAACTGAACGCGAGTTCGAGCCGAGGGAAACGCTAGGGAAAATATAATAGGGTGGAGGGTGGGTGGATGAGTAGTGTAGGAGAAGGTAGGAGGTAGAAGGGGAAGGGAGAGAATTGTAGAAAGGTAAAAACCGGGATATTGGTCCAACTTAGCGGGGGAACCTTTCAATGGCCGATACGTCATAATTAATGCTACCGTACCTATGCCTATGGTCTTTCACGTGTCTACAGGAAACGCGGTAGGTATAACGCGCGTGGGAAAGCGTACGATCGAAGGTGGAAAAAAGAAGGAGCAAAAAAAGAAAGAGAAGAAAGAAAGAAAAGAAAAACGAAAGGAAAAAAAAACAGAGAGAGAGAGAGAGAGAGAGAGAGAGAGAGAGAAGTAAAAAAGACAAAAAATCTTGTTCAATTCCTACGCCTAGGTAGGTACCTACGTACTTTTATTTTTCGTCATTTCCGATTTCCACGGAGGACGATGGTGAAGAGAGGGGGCAGGGAGAGAAATTTTGAAAACGAATCGATCCAGAAATAGATTCGTTCTTTTCGAAAGAGCGAAATTGTTAATACGCGATATAAATTTAAATATTTAATCAAGGCGAGTAGGTCTCTCTTTCTCTACACACATATACACACACACATACATATATATATATATATATTCACACTTGTACGTATATACAGAAAATTTGATTTCGCTCGATGGACCGATTAAAATCGTATCTAACGTTCGTACCGGCAATAAGAGTAAATTCAAAGCGTCCTTCTCCTATCATTTTTCGAGAGAGGATCTTACGATGGCTGCAAAGTCACTCCTCTCTCCTGGTCGAGATCTGTTTTTCGAAGGCAGCTGAAGAAGAAAGACGAGGAGGGAAGAAGGCCAGTCAGCCAGTCACCCAGTCAACCAGTCAACCAGTCAACCAGCCAACCAGCCAGCAAGCAAGCAAGCAAGCAAGCAAGCAAGCAAGCAAGCAAGCCAGCCAGCCAGCCAGCCAGGAACACCGTCGCGACGCACACGCGCGAGATGCGTCCGGAGTATCATTCTCTCTCTCTCTCTCTCTCTCTCTCTGTTAGACGAGAACACGTAGACACAAAGTGAGCCGGTCGTGTACAAGCCCTACCATATACAAGTCTCCCACGAACACTCGCGCGAGAGTTTCAGAAGGCACCTTAGGCGTTACCCAGCCGTCCCTCTTATATGGAATCGCGTGCGAGCAGGTAAGCCTGAGAAATGGTTGGAGGAGAAGGAGGAGGAGGAGGAGGAGGAAGAGAGGGTGGTGGAGGAGTAGGCTGCTGCCGTTGCTGTCGCTGCTGGCGAAGGAATTGGAAAGAGAAAGAAAACGACGACCGAGTCGTACGTGCCGGTGCCGTGAAATAATCGTTCCTTTAAACGCAACCAAGTTCGAACGTTTCGTACTTTTCTCTCTCTCTCTCTCTCTCTCTCTCTCTCTCTCTATTCATTTTTTCCTGCACCCTTTCCCAAACTCTTATTAATCCCTTGTTAATTCCATGCGCGAAAAAAATAAAAAGAAAAAGAAAAGGAAAAGAAAAACAAGAATTTTATTTTCCGCTAATAGAAAACGCTTCGAGCAAAATATTATATATGGTATATCTATGTATGTTTATCTATCTGTTTACGATACCTACTTACGAGTATGCTCGTTGTCTATTTAGATTATTTATCAGCGATCAATTTTTCCTTTTCTTTTTCATTCCTCTCTGGCTTGAAATTTCGTAATTCGACGTTTTTACATTTCTTTTTAATAATACAATTATATTTTCGCATCGCCGATGTACAAGATATTATCGATTAAAGATCGTTTCTCTGGAATATTTCGTATTTCGTGTTTTCTCAATGAACTATTCTATATCATCGAACTCGGAGAACAATCGGTAAGCTATCATATCGAGTAATTTGAAAATTAAGTGGGTCAGGGTCGAGTAAATAAACGTTAGCATTAATTACTCTGCTCTGATTGCAAGCTTTCTCCGAAGTAACATCGTTGAAGTTTTCCATATCGAAACGACGATTCAAGATACCTTACCGTTGTAAATTATTAGACGCATAACCGAAGCAACGAAGAAAAAAAGAAAAAAAAAAAAAGAAAAAGGAAAGAAGATATTTTACCCGATTAAACGTTCACTCCGTTTCTCTCACTCGCAGATAACGTATTGGATAAGGGGAAAAAAAAAGAAAAAAGAAAAAAAAGAAAAGAGAAAATAACGTTAGAACGTACTTAAATATCTATCTAACACGAGTTAACGATATCGTTAAGACATTAGCACCAGATTTT
>NC_066587.1:18300057-18305057 GCF_905475345.1 Vespula vulgaris
TTTTTCTTTCAAGGACGATGATGACGATGACGATGACAACGACGACGACGACGACGACGATGACGATAACAATGACGACAACGAGCTTTGCATTCAGAAAAAGAAAGAGAGAAAGAGAGAGAGAGAGAGAGAGAGAGAGAGAGAGAGAGAGAGAGAGAGAGAGAGAGAGAGAGAGAGAGAGATATTTATGTAAGAAACACGTGGGGAGAGGCCGCAAAATAAAAGGTAAACGTGTACACAAGAGAGAGAGAGAGAGAGAGAGAGAGATAAACAACGGACAACGACGGTCAAGGGTCACGCACCAGCCAATAGGAAATTTCTCTTGCACGCAAAGCTTTATTCTCGCTCGACTACTCGTTAATCGCCATTTAGACGGTCATTAAAGCGTGTAAAACGGATAAGGGAAGGACGATAACGAGGCTACTCGATAATATCAATAATAGTAACGTCGATACATTACGAGAGAAAGAGAGCGAGAGATAGAAAGAAACAGATAGATAGATAGATAGATAGATACATACATAGATAGATAAATACAGATACATAGATAGATATATAAATAGATACATAGATAGATAGAAAAGAGTCCAGATATTTTGAGGGTTTCTCAAAGATCGAAGGTACAACGTACGGACAGAGGGGTAAAACGGTATCGGGAAATTTCCAACGTTCGCTCACGTCGAAGGAGACGCGAACTAAACTGACATAGAAAGAGAAAGAGAGAGAGAGAAAGAGAGAGAGAGAGAGAACGTAAAGCGGTAGTATTATCGACGTAACGCGACGTCGTCGTCGTCGTCGTCGTCGTCGTCGTCGTCGTCGTCGTCGTCGTCGTCGTCTCCGTCTCCGTCTCGTTTCGTTTCGTGCAAGCGAGGCCTCCTCCACTGTTGGTTCGCGCGAATGTCAGCCATGACGGTGTGTGTTCGTCTCTGGCGATTAGTCACGTTTCGATTTCGTAAGAGCCATCGATCGTCGCGCGAGCGCGCTGCGTGCCTTGAAAACGCATCGAACGTCGCGTCGTACTCCTCGACTCCCGACTCCAGACCCAACAACGCTAACGCGATTGCTATCTAATTTCAAATTCGATTCGTTCGAGACAGATAGACGGATGGACGGACGTATAGACGGACGAATGGACGCATACGAAGAGAAAGAGAGAGAGAGAGAGAGAGAAAGTTTGAAACGTATTCAAATATATATATATTCCAGTGATATAAGTAAACACATGTATCTATGTACTGTTACCCCATCGACGACAAACCTTACTTTTACGAAAGAAATAAACTTTCACTAAGATTATCTTATAGCTACATTGTTTACGATACTAATCTAGATAAGAAGATACGTTTGATAGAAAGAAAAAAAAAAAGAAAGAAAGAAAATAGAATGGAGAAGGAGGAATGAAAAAAGAAAGAGAAAAAAAAAGAAGATGAATCTTTTCACGATCGTTATACATAGCTTTATCGATAAAACTTAACTTGGCTAGCCGAAGCATCGAGAGATTATAAGAAAAAAAGAGAAATAACAACGACGACGACAATAATAATAATAATAATAATAATAATAACAACATAACAATAAGAAAAAGAAGAAGAAGAAGAAAAAGAAGAAGATGAAGAAAAAGAAGATGAAAAAGGAAAATCGCTTGTATAGAGGTATTCTCGAGAAAACGTAGGCGTTAAGGTCCTCCCAACGCGTTATCGTGACCCTCTTCTTTCTCTCTCGCTCTTTATAAACGCCCCCGCATCTCGTACGTCGATAAAGGAGACGGACAGAGAGAAAGACAAAGAAAGAAAGAAAGAGAGAGAGAGAGAGAGAGAGACGAGGTAATCGGAATAAAATTTTCTTCGTCGTATTCTTCGATTCTTTTTTTACGTGATAATGTACATCATTCTAATGGCATTACCGTTCTATTTCCCTTTCACGCATGACATATTCTCTTTCTCTTTCCCTTTCATTTTCTTATTTATCTTTTTCGTCACTTACGTAACTTCATTTCAAACTTCACACTCTTAATTACAATTCTACGAATAAAATAATCTAAATGTTGTTAAAAAAATCGATAACGTAAAAGAAAAAAAAAAAAAATAAGTCGAATGCAATAAATATGTCGGTCGACTTTTAAACTCATATCGTATTAATAAAATATTGGTTTAAGCTCCTAATTTTTTCTTTCTCTTTCTTTTTCTTCTTTGCGACTCGCGAAACGGTGGAACGTTTCTCGTTTCTTATTTCTTTCTTTTCACACACGTACGAACACATGCAGTAGAAAGAGAGAGAGAGAGAGAGAGAGAACACATATGCATGCACACGCATGTACGCACGCACGCACGCACGCACACACCGATTTAGGTCGTTAACGGTAAAACGGCGCGGAAGGTTCGCGCTCGCGAAATCGAAGAAGACTCCCGTTACACGCTACTCGCGATTTTACCGCTTTATCGAGTCCGACACTTGCTCTTACAATTATAAGCGTCCTTGTCAGGAAAGTATCATCGATTATTATTAGCGATACTCTCTACTCTAAAGGATTATAATTTAAAGAGAATCGCTCGATTCGATTTAACGTTGTAAACTCCTTTTGGTCGAATCATTACAAATTATGTTTTGCCTTTCATTTTTTTTTTTTAGCTATCTCATCGAAGATTTTTCGTTCGTCAATGTTTCTTCTTTTTTTTTTTTTTTTAATTCTTAATCATTTATATTTAAGATCGATATTTCGACGATACGTCACACGATCGTATCCATTCGTCTTTTTTAAATCGACTGAAATTAACAGACTCTAAATGTTTTTTAATGATTACGTAGCTTGTTGTAACGTTTCAAAAAAAAATGTATGTAAAGAAAAAAGGAAAGAAAAGAAAAGGAAAAACAAAAATTGGAAAAGACGAACGAAGCATCATAGGGTCAAGTATGAAATTCGATTTTAACGATTTATCTTTAAGTTAAAAAGTTGGTATAATCGATTCGTAAGATACGTCATACGATCCTATCAATTTTTATTTAAAGTCCCCTTCGATGCATACGGCGTTGTAGAATTACAACGTGATATTTCCAATGGTTGGTTTAATATTTATGCTTGTTACGTTTCATTCGACCTGTCCCGCATATTATTATTATTATTATTATTATTATTATTATTATTATTATTATTATTATTATTATTGTTATTATTATTGTTATTATTATTGTTTTATTGCGTTCTGGTTACACGTAATGCAGGTGCGTAAGAGTGTCTGAAAAATTCGTAAGCAAAAAAATAAACGAACGAACGAATGAATGAACGAACGAATGAATGATAGATGCATCGATGAAATGATCCATGAATTAAATATGAAATACGATTTTAATAAACTATCTTTAATGAAGAGGTTGCTATAATCAATTTCACGATACATCATACGATCCTATCGATTATCTTTGAAATCGCTTTGATGCACGTGTTTCGAAGAGTAGAAATAATTACGATGTAATATTCTTTTCGCCGATTACTCAAACACTTCCTTTAACAATTTCTGTCAGATAAAAATAGAAAAAAGGAAAAATGAAAAGAGAAAGAAATAAAGAAAGAAAGAAAGAAAAAAGAAAAAGGAAAACAATGAACGACGCATTAAAGGGTTAAGTATGAAATCAAGAGCGTAATTCTACGGCGTGAAAACTTTCATACGTCAAATAAATCGATAATTTCGATTCCGAACGCAAACTCTTTCTCTCTCTCTCTCCCTCTCTCTCTCTCTCTCTCTCCCTCTCTCTCTCTCTCTCTCTCTCTCTATCTCTTTCTCAAGTCGTTACGTAAATAATCACATAATACGAAACGTTAAAAGCGAGAAAAACGTGGTTCACCTGAGCCGCGTCTTTAAGCCGAGAGCGAGCTATACCCTCTCCCTCTCCGTTCCCATCCGTGAAAAACGTATTTTCTCTTCTCTTCTCTCTATTTTTCCTCTCGCTAGGCGAACATAGATATATATATATATGTATAGACACATATACACATACGTAGTTTGTACATACGTATATATACGTGATATATATACGAAGCGCAACAACAGTAACAGTAACACAACACGGCACCGGCAGCATCGGCAGCAGGAACAGCAACAGCAACAACAACAGCAACAGCAACAGCAACAATATTCGTGTTTGAACTTGCGAGAGTAAGCGCGCTCAAAGTGTACAAAGTAGGTGTAGCTTTATATGCATGTAGAAAATACACATCGATACGCGCGCACACGTGGTACCCGTGTATACGTATTTAATATGTGTGCGCGTGTAGTGTGGTGGTGCGTATATATATATGTATATGTATAATCCGAGATATCCGTTTATCTCGAAGCTTGTCTCCGGACTTTTTATTTTCTCTCTCTCTCTCTCTCTCTCTCTCTCTCTCTATATATATATATATATATATATATATATATATATATATATATATCGATTTCAATCTTTGGAAATACAAACGTGGTAAGCGTTTGTTGTATGTTCGTGGAAAATAATACACATTAGAAGGACGGAAAAACAATGCAACGATTTACGACGAAAAAGTATTCGTTAATCGGATGCATTGACGTTACTCCGACATTACTCGTTCGATAATTATATTGCTCGACGACGATTTCTCGGGTGTACGAAGAATGATACCGAAAGAAACAGGAAAGGAAAAAAGATGGAGAGAAAGAAAAAGAGAAAGAGGGAATGTAAAAGAAATATAGTACGACGAACGATTACGTACATATTTCAACATGGAAGGTAGCTAAAAGCGTGCGGTAAATACAAGAAGGAATAGTGAGACGTTGTTAAAAGACAATTTTCTCTCTCTCTCTCTCTCTGTCTCTCTCTCTTTCTCTCTCTCTTCAATCGTGTCTTATCTGTCTATCGTCGTACGAGTAACTAACGAATCGACTAAGTATAGTAGTAGTACTGCAACGACGACTACACGACTACACGATGATTACGACTACACTACGTCTGCTATGATGATGATGATGAAGAAGAAGAAGAAGAAG
>NC_066587.1:18315057-18362557 GCF_905475345.1 Vespula vulgaris
CCAAATTTATCACTCGCCGATCGAATCCAATCGAATTTCTAAACGATCTTTCTATTGTCGACGAGACGACGTATAAATATATATATATATAGGTTCCTGTCCAAACAGAAAAAAAGAAGAAAAAAAACAGAAAAAAAAAAGAATCAATGAACAAAGAAGAAAAATATCATTCTTATCGCAGGAAATACATAGATCGATGAACGTCGAATAAAATCGATCCGATCGGTGGAGATACCGATCGGAAAATAATACTCGTCATTTCTTTACCTCTACATACGTACATATATACATACATATGTATGACAACGACCGAGTTTGTTATTCCTCTTTCTCGTCCGACAAACATCGGATGTCACGAGGGTCGAGCTACGTTCTAGTTTTTATTACATCGAATATCGAAATTATTAAATGACTTTGTCTTATGTATACTCTTTCTCCTTCCCTCCCTCTCCCTCTCTCTACAGCTAATATTGACATCTAGTTAAAAGATCGACTTCGTTTATTTCGAACGAAAGTTACAAGATTTCCTTACTCCGATCGAGCAAGTACAATCATCGTGGCAAGTACGATTTCGAGATATATAGATAGATAGATAGATAGATAGATAGAGACAGAAACAGAGAAAGATAGAGAATAGAAAAAAGAGTGCCAGAAAGAGAAAGAAAGACAGACAGAGACAGAGACAGAGACAGAGAGAGACAGAGAGAGAGAGAGAAAGAGAGAGAAAAGATGCTGGTCGCGTATGGATCGAGCTTCAGAGATGGCAGAGAGCGCGGATCTCTTTGTGCGGTGCGACGGCCGGAGGGTCGTCTTCTTCCTTCTCAAGTCACCCCCCTCCCTCTCACTCCCCTCCGTCGCCACCGCCACCATCACCACCACCATCACCACCACCGCCACCGCCACCGCCACCGCCACCGCCACCGCCATCGCCATCGCCATCGCCACCACCGCCAGCATCCTCGTCTTCTTGGCTCGACCCTTCTTCCTCTCCCCTCGAGTCTGTCCTCTCGCGCGGCCAAGTCATCTCGTTTAGGTCGTGCGAGAGGAGGACGCTGGCGGATGCGAGAAAAGAGAGACGACAGCATCTCTTTCGTTCTATGTCTTTATCTCCATCTTTCTCGCTCTTTCTCTCTTTGCTCGTCGTATGGCAGGATATATGAGTGTTTTATATATATATATATATGTGTGTATATGTATGCGTGTTATGTACGTACGTATGCACGTACTTTGCGTTATATGCACGACCTCCTCTCCTTCTCTTCCATCTCTTATTCTTCTTCTTCTTCTTCTTCTTCTTCTTCTTCTTTTTCTTCTGCCTCGTTCTCTTTTTTTTTCCTCGTTTCCTTCGTATATGTTCATATAACTATATATGGATCTGTGTGTACGTATGATCTATCCATGTGTCATGTACGTATGTGTGCGAAAGCGCAAACGCCCGTGCGGTTCGGTGCACGCGTTTTTGCACGGCGTCGCGCGCCACCGAGTCCGAGTCGGCTACCCGAAGCACTATTACCAAGAGGATCCTGGGCTAAATCGAGTCACGTGACCCGGCTAATCGGCCCTAGCGGGAAACCCGAAGATTACCGAAATCTTACGAGCTTCGGATTCGTCGTCGCCATCGTCGTCATCTTTTTCTTTTTGTTTTTCTTTTTGTTTTTCTTTCGCTTAGATTTCATATGTTCTTTTGTCGATTCGATAAGTAGCATACGACGAGCGTTAATAGATTTTTAATTAATACGTAGCATTCGATTATTTCTAACGAAAACGATCGACGAAAGTGACGAAGATGTAATGATCGTGAATTTTGTAACGACGCGAAACAAATCCAAACGTCGTCCCTTCTTCGTCACGCTTCTCTCTTTCTTTCGTCGACGTTCAACGAGTTCGACGTTACCGTTTTTTCGAGAAACGGAAATTGTGGCGTACCTAAACGCGACGGTAAATTTAGATCACGCGTAATCGACTCGGAGACGAGTTAACGTTGGTAGATCAGCTCGGACAATATTTCGATGAAATCTCGTTTCCGTTCCAGATTTCCTCGATTCTCTCGATATCGATTGATTCTCGATAGAGAACCGTTACAGAATGATCACGAATAACTGTCACCGAACTGATATTTCTACATTGATGGATATGCGTCGAGAGCTTTTGAATTAGTTTTAGAAACAAAGAAAAAAGAAAAAGAAAAGAAAAAATGTTTCGTTAGAATTTACGGATCGAAAAATCGAAATAAGATGAACGCTTAACGACATCTACTCGTTTCATCAACTTAATTTCACGAACTATTTCTATTTGCTTGTATGTAGGTAAAGTTGCTGAACTTATCGCAGTAGGTATCGAAGCGCTCTGCATTACCGATGATATCTCGAAGATATGTATCGTTTCGTTCACCACTTTCCGCTCGTAGCGTATGCGACTTTAGTAGGTGCGGATAAGATATGAACTACAAACGCAATAGGATAATACTACCCCTATCGTATCGGTGTATGAGCTTGTGTAGGTTATACTCTTCTAACGTGTGACCTACGATCGAGAAATCGTATTGTCTACGTAATAAAAATAGTAAAACGTTTGACAAAAGTAAGAAAAAATCATACGTCGGATTATGTTTCTCTAAAGCTGGGTTAACTAGAAAATATTTGTCACTTGTACACACTTTATACTTTTTTGTTTCTAGTTGAACTGGTAGAATTATTTAAGCAGCCACTAATTGGATATTAATTGCGATAGAATACGTAAGATATAATAAAATGGAATGTAAGTAGAATGAAAAATAATATTTTCTTGATATAACGTTTAACTTTTATTTTGTGATATTTTACTTGAAAATATTTATTGTACACGATAGAAGCTGGTCCCGACGCACGCGCGAGTACTCTTATCGCGTACCTGAAAGAAAACAAAAAAAAAATAAAGAGAAAGAGAAAATGAGGATAAGAGAACGAGAAACGCGCGCAAAGTCCCACACTTAACATCTCCACTCGAGAGAAACTGGAATAATTAAACTTTAATAATAAAAATATAAAATATCCTGTTCGCGTAAGCTAAACAAAGTGAGACCTTGGCGCACTTCCTTGTGATCTCGTTTCTGCTTCGTGTATACGTTGATTCGATGCACTTTAACCCTTGTTAATTAAAGTCGTTGGAGAATTACGTCTGTACTTATTGTTAAAACCAAGGCTGACGAGCGGTCTTAAATCGATATACTCGAAATATTGATAATATATTTTAATAGAAAATATTTCTGTTATTAATTATGATTTCAAGCAATATCGATCGTCCAAGTCTCATCGCATGGAGATCGCTGCGTACGTTGGATCCAAATAGAAATATACAAAATATAAAAAATCGCAAATTGTATTATTGTTCGTTAATTCACAAAATTATAATTATTGAACGGATTCAAATGAAAACGCAAAGGAAGGAAAAGAAAGAGAAAAAAAAAGAAAATTCAATTTTCAATTTATAAATCATACTTTTTACGTGATTTACGATACTATTTGCGTGATTATTTAATAAAAATGATTATTTAATATATATATATATATATAAAACATAATGCGTTGAAAGAAAATTAAACGCATAAATATTTCGTCGTATTTATTAATTTCGAAAAGTATGATTTAATACGTAATAAAATTCTCTGAATCTTTTCGAAAAGTTAGTCGCACGATGATATTTCTTTTAACGGGTACAGATAACACGTGCGAAGTTATTAATTACACTCGTTAAACATTAATAAGATGCACTGCGTTATGCAAATATAATAGCTTGAACGTACGAGCGATGCTAATCACAGCGAAGATGTTAACGCGTCGAAGTATCGTGATAAACTAGCACGTTACGCTCAAAGTCGTAGCCCGAGGTCATGAAACTGTTTACTATCGTCGATCGACGTCTAAATCGTGCGGTTATGTTTATTAATGATTTCGTACGTGTATATATATATATATATATATATATATATATATATATATATATATATATATAAGACGTGAAAGAAATTCATTCTATTTGTATCTTCAATGTACATTACGCACAATTATCTTTTAACGTTACAACATATTAATATTAACTTTAAATATTTAATTATTTAGGAAAATGCGAACGAATTGTTTCGTTATCAAATCGTTTCACGATGGTTTCAAGCGAATATATAAACGAAATTGTATATATTTTATATAAATTTTATTTTAATTCTATTTGTTTTTTCTTCTTTTTTTAATTTAATTTTGCTTCGGACAACCAAGGATACGTGATATGCGAATAAATTATCGAGGTATCATTTCTACTGCATAATATGTTTATTTGCGGCTTTTTTAATTTATTTATTTATTTATTTATTTATTTACTTTACTTTATATTATTCTATTGATTAATGTATGTTATTGATTGTACAAGTTACATCGAATAAGGCAACGATACAAGCAGTAGTGGAGTGAAGATAAGACTATAATTTGCATGTTATTTACTTCAAAAAATAGAAATTTATCCTTCTCTTATTCGTATTAACGTTAGAGCGTCCGTAAAATGTAACGATTGCGTTATCTTCATTGTTATTCGATGGTACTGCGAAATCGGAAACTATAAGTAGCACCACATTAAATATGTACAAAAATTTTGATATATTACATGATCCGTTTGTTTGTATGCAGAAGAAATTAATAGAATTATTAACCGAATCCGGAACTCTTTGTTTTTTCTTTCTTTTTTTTTTCTTTGTTGAAGAAATCAATAATACGCCTTTTTAAGGTAACGTGCTACGTCCAACTTAATAAAATAAGTACCGTGCGAAATTGATATTTTACTTATAGCATAGCTGTAATTATTTCAACTTCATTATTCAAGATTGTTATATAATTTATTATCATACATTTTATTATATCGTATTATTTCAATTCGATGAACTTTGGTCTTTGGAAAATTAGATCAAGTTTAATTACAGCCAACTATAAGCAATGAATTGGTTGTATCGCATAGTGAACATATATGTATATATAAGTATACGAGAGATATACGAGACGAAATTTAAAATAGATAAAAGTTGTTTCTGTGCTAACATTTAGAGAATATTTTTTTTTGCACGAGGTTTATTCGTTTACTCGATCTAATCAGAAAGTGTGTACTAAATTGATATATCGCTATTAGCAACCTAATATGGAAAACATTACAGCACAACACAACATTCTTCCATCCTTCGCAAACATACATATTAACTCACACAATGCAATATACACATTTAAGATGACAGCGAAAATAATAAACTTTCTTTAATCGTGAGCAACTATATGATGATAATAATAATGATAATAATAATAATAATAATATTAATAATTATTTTAATAATAATAATAATAATAATAATAATAATAATAATAATAATAATAATAATAATAATAATAATAATAATAATAATAATAATAATAATAATAATAATAATGTGAAAATAATAATTACCAACTTTTGAGAGTCATGGCAATTATTATGGTTTTGCATTTTGAAAATTTATAATCCGTCTATCGTTAACCTCCTACAAGAATCAGAATGATAATCGATAATAAAGTATATTTTTGTTACTATGATATATTAGGTACATGCCCGTTCTACTCGTTTGCCATAGGCAACGTAATTAATTTGTGCCGCTTCCTCTTTACAGGTTCACAAAACAGGATGTACCTGTACGCATGGCACGAAACAGCAACGCCATTAAACATTGATCTGATAATCTTAAGCATACAAAAATAAATTATAATAATGATTGTGTATCTCTGGGCTTACACATGTACAGTGAATACTATGTTTATTATATAATATCTATACCTATATACATATATATATATATGTACATACATATACACACACACACATATATATATAGATATAAATATAGATATAGATATATAAATATATTTTAAAGTATAGAACCCCCCTCTTAATATTTACTCATGATTTGACGGAGTAAAATAAAAATGCTTTTCCATCGTTAACATGCGTCAACGATGCACCTAGGAGAATTGTTAAGTGTCCGTTGCCATTTTGTTGCATCTTTATTTTCTTTTCTTTTTTTTTTTTTATTTCTTTTTCCTTTTTACGTAATAATAATTTATTTAACAGTTTAGAAACAAATAACTTGTAGGAATACTTCTTTCGATTTTATATCTCATTTGACTTAAATCAATGCAAATACTGTCCTGTTTTTTCTACGGATAATTCGGACAAAGACAACGGATGTCTTATGAAGCGTATTTGAATAATAAAGCTTCTCCCAGGCGTCCTTACATTATTAATCGCACCACGACGTCTGCTGGTGTATGCTTTGGCTGCAGTAAATTATCTAGAGAATAAAACGATCAAGATTATTTCATTTCTTTTCTTCTTCTTCTTCTTCTTCTTCTTCTTCTTTTTTCATTGTATTTTATAAAAGATGAAAGGTATTATTGGCCGTTGAAATACTCACCTACGTAGTTTAAACAGTTTTCGTAAATTACAGATTTCTGAAGGCACAAACGACTAGGAGTGACGCTGGGATGGCCCAAAATGGTCGGATCGAGACTGCCGATCCTGTGACTATAAAATAATATGAATCAATAAAAAAAATATTCGAATATTAAATATATATGTAACGTTGATAAAATGTTTACTTACCACCTGCTGCCTTTTCAGAATTATTATCTATAAAATGAATGATATTCTACGTTAATATTTACGATTAGACAATAATTACGTTTACAATTAATAAGACTTTACGTACCATCTGTCGCTTCGTCAGAATTGTGATCTATAAAAAGGATTGATAATTTACATTTAACGGACTCGCCCTTTCGAATCATACCAATAATGGAATATTATTTTATCGACGTATATTCTTACCCCTCATGAATGTGTGTGGAGCAGATGGCTGTGACCATCCAAAGGAATTTCTAGCTACGAGGATCGCTTCGTAAGATCCATCCTCTAGGCCATTGAGAGAATGTTCCACGGTATATTGATTCCCTTGGCCATCTATTACACGTGGCTCGATTTCTCGCCATTCCTTGTCTCCTTTGCGACGATATTTAAGCTTTAAACACATCGAACCATACAAAGTTACCATACGTACATATATATCTTTTTCTATCTTGTCCAAATATTGTTATACACGATAAGATTTGATACACAAAATTATCCCTGCGATTTAAAATAATCAATTTTGCAAGACTCATTAGACTAATTTTACGAGATAAAAGAAAAATTAAATTTCTAAGAAACTAAAAAAGCCGTGGTGTGTACAGTTTGAGAAGAAGAAAAAAAAAAGAAGTTTTGAAAAGGAGTAAGCGATTTTGAAAATCGCTTAGAGGTCTTTGGCTCGTATGTAACACTTGTTAAATACATTTATCAACATACTATGTACTGCGTAATCGGAGAGTAACTTTCGAGACGCCATTTTAAAATAAAACTGTCGTTCTCGTCTCTCATTAACTCGGCTGCGTAGATGGTTGCTTGCGACGGAGCTCCTAAAAAATTAAAAGAAACAAAAAAAAAAAAGAGAAAAGATTAATATTCGCTCGATAATTCTATATAATAATTTCATTAGAAAAGAATAATCTCCCCTCTATCTTCGACGAAAAAAATTTTTTTATATTATGTATGTATATATATATATATATATATATATATATATATGTATATGTATATGAAATTTACCAGTAAGAGAGATGGTCCTGTTAGCTTGACCCAACTCGTTTTTGGCTTGACAGGTGTACTCTCCGAGGTCTTGTTCGGACGTATGCATAATCCTGAGAGTGTATCTTAATTTATTTTCCTTTCGCGAGATCCTTCCTCTCTTTGGTAGTTCTTTCTGATTTTTATACCAAGTCACGTTCGCGGGTGGGTGAGCGTGAACGATACACGTGATCTCTGACTCGACGCCGGCACCTGTGTGTACAATTTCACGTTCCACCTCGATCTCCGGTGCGTCTAAGTCCAAAGGGAAAAAGAAAGAAAGTTAGAGGGGGGAAAAAAAAAAGAAAAGTTTTATTCGCATTAAAAACATTATGAAAAGGTAGTTAAAATCAAAAAAAAAAAAAAAAAAGAAAAAGGAAAGGAAAATAAGATTCCATTGTACTAACAATAAACGATGAGATTAATGGCAGAATGCGGTGGATTGTCCATGCCGTTGTCGGCTAAACATTGATATATACCGACATCGTGTCTTCCAACTTTGTATATGGTAATGTAATCACTATGGATCATCGTATGTTTGTCGTTGTGTAATTTTTTAGTCTGGAACGCAACGAATACGATATAATATAATATATATATATATATATATATAATATATAAATGTATGTATGTATATATAAATCGATATGACGGAGAATTATAAATACAACAAATTGACAAAAGAGTAAGTTTCTAAATGATTATAAAAATCAATTACTCGAAACTATAATCCTTCCTACAAGACTCGTTTAAAATCTGAGTAAATCTCAAGGAAGAATAAATTGATTTTGAACTTTTGAATTTGGAAACTTTTACGATCAATGGTTTAACAATTTTTTATCGTGCCTGTATAATAAAAGATGAAATTATTTCTGTAATTAATTAATTCGATAATACCTTATGATACCACTTCATTTCCATCGGGGGTGGTTGGACTTTGGTGTGACAACCCAAGGTAATGTTTTGACCTTGTTTGACCTCTACCTTATTCGATGGAGTGACGTATATTATTGGTACCGAAGATGACGTAGATATCGTCGACAATGACGATACAGTCGTAACCGATGGCGATCTATCGTTAGGAGGGTCGACGAGTAATCTGTGCGTGATCGTAATAGGTTTATCACTGAGAATACTGCAGGAATAATTGTCGGATGTGTCGTTAACCGTCGTATTGTAGATCACCAAGCTGTTATCCGCTGTTCTAACGATTCTATTCTTATCCTGCGTCAGAGCGTTATCGTCGCTGTAGAGAAACTCGTCGTCCTTTTTCCATACGACCGCAAAAGAATCTGAAAAAAAAAAAAAAATTCATCGTTGTATATTATCGCGATTGTTATCGTCATAAGGTTTACAATTACGATTACAATTAACGCGTATAAACATTTACTTTATTATCAAAAATCGTTCATTCATGTTCGAACCGAAATTATTCCAACGAAATTTTATAATTTATCGGCGAATCGGAAAATAGTGGTGATTTTGAAGAGTATAACGTTATTAATGAAAAATTATAAACATTAATAATTCGTTAATTTTTTTTATAGAGATATAAATAATATCTCAAGGATTTAAACTGGTTAAAAGGAAAAGAATCTTTCTTCTTTCTTTCTTTCTTTTTTTGTTTTACACGAACCTGCATTCGACGTCAGACAAGGCAAAGTAACGGTAGTTCCAGATCGTACGCGTTTACTCTCCGGATTCGATTTAATTTGTGGTGGTTCCTCGATGGTATCCGGAGTATCACTTTCGTCGTCGTTTTGAGAATAATCATCGCTGTCATCGGCCTGTGCGTCATCGTTGTAATCGACATCTTCGAAGCTCTTCGATGACGGTTTACACCAGCCTGAAATCAATGGTAAAAGATATAAACGTATTCGGACGTAAGATATCTGATTGAAGATAGAAGAATCGTTACAATGAAATCAAATTCGAAGTATTCAAATTTGCGATATATATACGATCGTGACCCGTTCTCGGCTCTCGGCACAGATTTGATTACGCAGAAGGCACGAAACGATTCGTTTACCAAATACCACGAACCGGCTGCACGAAGTTGAAATTAGATTTCTAGTCCACGTACGCCAGCCTGATTTCAGGACAGCCTGTGTATAAGCACATCAGAGATTCTAATAATACACGACGACGACTAGAAAGAGCAAGAGGAAGAGAGAGAGAGAGAGAGAGAGAGAGTACCATAGCCAACCCTTGCCTCAACAATGGCTGCCTTCCTCTTTTATCCATCTCTCAACGATTTATTTCCACACGTTAGGTGAACAAGGTGATCGGCCAAATAAAAATGTATAAATCCTATCAAAGATGACCAAGAAGATATGAAGTAAGAGGTTCCACGCCTCTCAGCGGGTTGTTCGTGTCTATGCTCGGTTTAGCCTCGTTTTTCTTTTTTTTTTTTAAGGTTCGCCGTTTCTAACTAAGCTACGCTACTACTAAGGCGGCGACGACTACCGTGTTGTACGATTTTTAGATCATTGGCCGAACCACACCCTCGACAAAAAATGGGTTGCACTAGTTGCCAACCCCTTGGTTCTCTAGTCTCTTTCTTTTATATATATATAAACACATGTACACTTACGTACGTATATATTTGTCATTCCACGACATCGAGTCGCCACACATTAACACTATTACCTAGAACCTCTTATCGCAAGGTATAGGAATATACATAATTATGCATACTCTAGGCAATCTCGCATGACCTATCGGAGTAAATGAAAAATGTTGAAACATCCCTCTATATACGACAATATAGTCTAGAAACACACACACGTATATATATGCATGTAATCTCGATGGAAAAATTAATTGCTTGAAAATAATACTATACGTACGTACACATGAAATACGATATATTAAGAACACATCGACATCATCGAATCGTTCGTTAAAACGATCATTTATAATATACACTTAACATTACTCTCGAAGAATAATAGTTGGAGATAATATTTGATCAAATAATATACAGAAGCAGGCTATGAATCCGGGCTAATGGTCAGTCAGCTTTTACTACTACATACAACTACATAGGCCAGCTTCCAATTAGCTAGCAACCCCACAAGTCCCTTAGCAACGACCTAGCTTTTATCCACGTGGAAGGCGCCATGGTGTCCCATAGCTTAATCCACTTTCACCCTGAACGGTCTATAGACTATTTCACTCAGGATACATGTTATCCGCCGGAAGAACGTCCATTTTTCTCTCTTTTTTTTTTGTTGTTGTTTCCCTTCTATGTCTCTATGCGGTCATGTATTAACCAAAAAAAAAAAAAAAGACAAAGAGAATGAAAGGGATTGTACGATCATAAGAACTCTATCGATCGGCCATTAATCTCGTCGAACGTATTATCTATCCAACGAAAAACTTAGACATTTCGTCTAAACGCAACATCCCTTTGTCTGACAAAATGATCAAATGAAAGGACTAAGACAATCTATTTAGCAACAGAGTTAGGATGACCTAATTTTTCTATGTAACGAATTGAACACACAAAGGTGTGGTTTCTCGACCGATTCATTCGATATATCAGGATATTCGTGACGACCTTGTTTCGTATATCTTTTTCTTTTTTTTCTAAATCTTTCCTATTGTCTCTTTTTCTTTTCTCTGTTTTTTTTTATTATTCTCTCCTCTCTTTTTTTTTTCATTCATCACACCTCACTTCCCAAGTAATAAATTATTTCGACGACAAGGGAAAACAATTTCCTGTATATGATGGGATCACGTATGATCGAATCGTCAGCCATCGTTAGCATTTACGATGGAACGAGTACGAAGAGTTAATTGCGAAAGGATGAAGAACGTGTCTCCATTATTTTGTTTGCGCGCGCGCGTGTGTGTGCGTGTCTTTTTTTTTTCTTTTATTTTGTTTGTCATTCGTTTCTTTTTTCTTCTTCTTCTTCTTTATTTTTTCCTTTTCTTTTGATCAAATAAAAAAAAAAAAGGACGAAGACGCAAAGTATGCGTGACGAACGTGCAAAGGAGACATAACGGACGTGATCAAAAACCGCAAACTTTATTTTGCATTAGGCACACGACGCTAGGCCGATACCGATGATGTCACAGGCTGTAATACAGACTGTAGACGACGATCAACGAAAAGAATAAAAGAAAGGGAGAAAAGAAAAACAAAAAAAGGAAAAGAAAAACAACCTTTGCTACCAACAGCTCGGCTATCCCACGGACACGTCATCCTTTCCCAAAGAATGGGGGAGAGAAAGAGAGAGAGAGACAGATATGCACGCATATTTTCGTATGATTCGTTTGCTACATAGCAACGTGGTTATAAGATGTAACTTCTTCTCGTTCACAGTTTCTTCTCAGTTTAATATAGGAAAGTGCATAAATCAAAATAAACGATAGTAGAAATTCTACGTTTCCATTCAAATATGACGAATTTAATCTGGTTATACGAGATGGGAGAAACCTGTGACCGAGATACGATATTATCTCGAATTTTCGAATAGATAACCTGGATTAGAGAATTAGAAATTATATGTATATATGTGCGTGTATGTATGTATGTATGTATGTAGATAATTTTAATAAAATAAATTTGTCTTTCTAATTTGTCCTTTTCTTATTCTTTTCTTTTTTAATTATTTACGAGAATGATTCGAAAGTTTGGCTCTTTTAATTTAATACTTAATAATAATTTTATGTATAAATAGTAATTATATTTAATTTAATATTTAATATAAATTTTATGTATATATATACGAGTATAAATATAGTAAGAATTAAGTTAATCATTACAAAGAAATACGATAAAAATAATAGAGGAAGGGAACTGCCAAAAAAAAAAAAAAAGAAAAAGATACGATCCACAAAATTCTTAACGTCCCAGATGTAGGTAAGTAAGCGTCATCTCGCGTTATCTCGAGAGGTCCAAGATATGCATGTATTATTTTAGTATATATATATATATATACATACACATACATATACACACATATATATATATCCGGTGCGTTACAAACGGTCAGCCGTTGGATCACATAAATCACAGGACAAATCGTAAATTCTAACCGCGTTCTGTACGTTGTACGTATATATGCACATGTATGTGTGTACCTTGAAAATGTCAAAGTGCAGACAATTATGACTTTTCCGCTGTCCATTTCGAGAACTAGAAATAGATAATTTTAAACTTAGACATCCTGTCTTATACTTTTACTCGCTTATTTGTTTACTTATTTGTTTGTTTGTTTATTTATTTGCTTGCTTGCTCGCTTGCTTGAACGATTTTGATAAAATAAAATTAATATTTTTATAATAGAAATGACATAATAGTATTAGAACACGTAAGCTAACCAGAACGCTTTATCATCGGTCAAAAATTATTTCGATGTATGTACGAACCAACTTATTTTTACACGATTCGTCACAGACCCTGAGGATATACATGCACAAACACACACATACACATATATATGTACACACATAGAAATGCATGCATACGTTATGCGTGTCGAGTAACCAATAATACGAGAAATCTCGTTATAGAGAGAGAGAGAGAGAGAGAGAAAGAGAGGATTATACGTTTGCGGTAAAGATATTTGCGTATTTTCCAAAGCGTCCATTTGCCAATAAAACGATCTTTTCTCTTTAACTTTGGTTAGACCAACCAGTCTCTATAATAAAATAAAATATTTCTGGCCTTCGACGAAGTATTATTTACAACCCAACGTATTAAAATAAGATCATCGCCTCTCTCCTTCTCTCTCTCTCTCTCTCTCTCTCTCTAACTTTATCCTTCGCTTCGAAGTAGCAGATACAAATGGCAGCGAAAGGAGGATCTCCTTACAATATTTATCCAAAGGGGACTTGAATCTCCGATCGAGAAAGGGATTCTGGGTGCAAGGCGATCAACGTTTTGATCTAAATTTAGCCATCTCTTTTTCCAAGAGAATATTTTCGCTTGCCGATCAAACGAAAAGCACTTTTCTTTTCTTTCTCTTCTTCTTCTTCTTCTTCTTTTTCTTTTTATTCCTCGTTTTTCTTCATATTCTAGTAGAGAGGAAGAACTGTAATTTTTATTTGCAATTTGTTCGCAATCTTGATTTTTTCACTTTTATTTTGTTTTCTCCTTTTCACATCTTCTTCTCTTATCTCTTGTATCCTTCTTTATTTTTTCTTTCTCGTTTCTTTTCATAACAGAAAATATTAGGCAGGAACGTGTACATTAAGACGAAACTAAGAAGAGGAAAGATCTCTCGAGAATTCTTTTTCTTATCGATCGTATCACTTTAACCCCCTCTACCCCTCTCCTCCACCCTTCTGCTTCTCCCCCTTCTTTCTAGCATCATAAAACTTTCTCGTCTTTGTTTGTTCCGGGAAACTTTTTTTTTTTACCTTCAAAACTCGCCCCCATTTTCTTCTTCTTCTTTTTCTTTTTCTTTTTCTTCTCCACCTCTTTATTCTTCGCCCTTCTTCACTGCCACCATGATGGGAAAAGTAATCTTCTCTTGGAAGGATAATCGTGAAATTTCACGGACATTTTTCATTTCTTTAAAGTTTTCTCACGATCAAATGTTTCGAGTCGCTTCACGAGATGAACAGTAATCCTTGATCAACTTTCTTTTTTTTCTTTTTCATATTTTAGGTTTGATTGTATGGGAGATCGCGACCAAAGTTTACAAACGATTTTTGACAATCAATCTTCTTTAGTACATCTTCTTTTTCGAGAGCGTTTTTTCTCTCTCTTTTTTTTTTTTTGGCGAATCGCGAAACTACAAACAAGGCTAGTAAAATTCTCCAATTTTCAGATTTTCAAAAATCAACGTACGTCATTTTTTTCGAGAACGTTTCTTTTTTTCTTTTTCTATTTTTATTTCCTTTTTTTTTTTTTGTCAAATCGTGAAACTACAAACAAGCCTAGAAACATTTTCACGTTTCGAAGAAACAAATTAGCTTTGAAAATTAGCTTTGGAAAAGATCAATCGATTAGGTACTCTTGACCAACCTGTGAAAGAACTATGTTCTTTCCTTCTTTACTTTGTTTTCGATGCATGAAAATTCTAAGAGGTGGAATGAATATACGCATAATATTTCGATTCAGAAGGGTTTAGAAAAAGCCTTCGAAAGGCTGAGCTCGTCAGCCTTCTCCGATGGATCGGGAATGCTGAATGAGTGACGTCAGCCATCGCATTCTCTCACGCCTTAATGGTTATTATTGCCAGGAGGTACGCACTCTTATTTTCCTCCTCCTCCTCCTCCTCCTTCTCCTTTTCTTCTTTGCTTCGAATATACAATCGCGAGTAAAACAAGTGCATGTGTGTGTTCTCTCTAAAGAACATTGAACATTTTCTCTTGTTACTAATAACTATTAGAAAGTTTCGACTCGTTTGAATAATTATTCGTAATCTAATTTTTTTTGTAAACGTTGAATTTTTTTGTTTTCTTGTGTGTGTGTGTGTGTTTTTTTTTCTACAAAAATAGACTACACTAATCATTACGTTTTATCATAATTCTATAATATTTTTCTTCTATTTTTTATACGTGTAAAAATGACACCGATGATTTCGATGTGATATTAATTTATTGATTAAATATAGGTTAAACAAATAAGATAATTGCATAGTCCTTTGATAGTTGTGGATCTTAAAAAAAAGTAACAATGCAATTACTTGTTTCATTTCGTAAATATTATGAAGACGTGGGTAAAATATTAATTACCGAAAGAAAATAGTGTATATGTGGGAATGCGTGTAATTGTCTTAACAAAATTAGAATTATCAAACTTCGACGTAATTTATATTTTATAAATATAATAGAAGAATTCGGATTAAAAATTCATTATCAAAATGAAAGAAATAAAGCGCCTGTACGAAGATATTTACTTACAAATGCCATAACAAAATTAGAACTATATAAAACTACGACGTAATATACATGTTATAAATATAATAGAAGAATTCAGATTAAAAATTCATTATCGAAAGAAAACACGTGTAACTACAGAGATAGACAAAATTAATAATACATATGTAATCAGAATATAGAATATACGATGCACATAATCAATCAGTAAGTGTCGTTATATTTAAATCATTATAAATAAACCATTATAAATAACCAATCAGTAATTTCGTTATATAAATATAACGAAAAATTCGGATTAAAGATTCATTATCGAAAGAAAATACGTGTAACTACAGAGATAGACAAAATTAATAATACATATGTAATCAGAATATAGAATATACGATGCACATAATCAATCAGTAAGTGTCGTTATATTTAAATCATTATAAATAAACCATTATAAATAACCAATCAGTAATTTCGTTATATAAATATAACGAAAAATTCGGATTAAAGATTCATTATCGAAAGAAAATACGTGTAACTACAGAGATAGACAAAATTAATAATACATATGTAATCAGAATATAGAATATACGATGCACATAATCAATCAGTAAGTGTCGTTATATTTAAATCATTATAAATAAACCATTATAAATAACCAATCAGTAATTTCGTTATATAAATATAACGAAAAATTCGGATTAAAGATTCATTATCGAAAGAAAATACGTGTAACTACAGAGATAGACAAAATTAATAATACATATGTAATCAGAATATAGAATATACGATGCACATAATCAATCAGTAAGTGTCGTTATATTTAAATCATTATAAATAAACCATTATAAATAACCAAGCAGTAATTTCGTTATATAAATATAACGAAAAATTCGGATTAAAAATTCATTATCGAAAGAAAATACGTGTAACTACAGAGATAGACAAAATTAATAATACATATGTAATCAGAATATAGAATATACGATGCAAATAACCAATCAGTAAGTGTCGGAAGACGGATAATAAAACTAGGGAGTGCCATTGCCCGAATTCAATCGCGTTGTATGCTGTATGCTGTGTACGTATGGGAGCGTGTATATGCATGTGTGCACGTGGAAGGCCTAAAAAACGCAGCTTCGTGCCGCTCCTCCTCCTCCTCCTCCTCCTCCTCCTCCTCCTCCTTCACCCTCTCTACCTCCTTCACCTCCTCCTCCTCTTCTTCCTCCTTCAACCACCACCTCCACCAGCACCTCTTCTTTTAGTGCGCGGTCTGAATCACAGAGGAGACCGATGCCCGATACAAAGAGGATATTTAAGCGGCGCGAGCCGCCCTTTGATACGTCCAACTCGAGAGGAAGGAAAGTCAAGAGGGAAAGAGAGAGAGAGAGAGAGAGAGAGAGAGAGAGAGAGAAAGGGGAGGAGAAATCATCTCAATGACGGATTCATTTGACTTTTTTATGAGTTTTTTACTTTTCCAACTTCTTCGATCTTCCTTTAACTTTTTTCTTACATCTTTTTTTATTTCGATTATTATTACGATTATTATTATAGTAATTATATATCAATCGAAATATAAGATGAACGGATCGGACATAATTATGACACTTTATAATTTCTAATTTAAATGTCAAATATAATTTAAATTATAACATAACATTTAAATAATTTATTAATATAATTATAATTCGAAATAGACGATTACTTTGACTTTTCGACGCTCGAGGTACTAAGGAATTTTTCGAAAGGAATAAAAAGCGACGGCCGTTGTTCTTTGTTACTTCGTTATTACGAAATTAAATGACGTTAAAAATACTGTAGAATTACAAAACGAACGCTTTTAAAAATTGACAGATTCTATCAAAATAGCCCGAGTAGGTTTTATCGTTTAATAAATGAATTACGTTTGAACAACACCTTGTATATACATATATTATATATATCTACCTATACGATAGTAAGAAAATTATATTTTAGAACCGGAAATCTTTCATCCTATAGTATACTTTTTCTTCCAATATACACATTCATATCTCTCTCTCTCTCTCTCTCTCTCTCTCTCTCTTTCCGTTTGATCTTCATAACGAAGAAGTATAGAACGTACGCACATATATGCATCCATCCATCCATACATACATAAACGAATTCTATTGCGTAATTCTCACGACTACTCTTCTCTAGTTTAGCTAGTAGTCTAGCAGACGTGGATGAACGATTCGAATCCGTTATTGCGCGAGCAGTTCGCTAACTCGAAAATAACCTTGCTCTCGAGCAGTCTGCAAGGGATATAACGTTGAAGGAAAGAGAAAGAGACACGCATATACACACACATACGCATAGAGAAATAGAGAGAGACAGAGAGACAGAGAGAGAGAGAGAAAGAGAGAAATAGCAAAAGGGACACGACATTGAAATTGGCTCGAAGCCAAACGGGAAGATAACGTAGGAGCACAGATGCCGTTGGTGCTGATGCCTCCTTTGCTTTGGGTGTAAGAACCTCCGTTGGCCCAGGGTTCCTTTCGAGGGTCTCTCGCGTACTACGTACCAGATTTTTATTAACTCCAGGGGGTGCCTGATTTAGACACCGACGCCATCGGCGAAAACATACACTCCGAACGAATACTCTTCTCTAAACGTTTCAACATTTTCTTTCGAAAAAATTACTTTTCATATAGCTCGATATATCTATCTATTCGATTTGTTTCGATATCTAATCACGTATGTATTCCGTTCTTTTTATTCCCGTCGAGATATTCAATTTTCATGAAATTCGTCTCAAGGATCAATATATACACGTACATTTTTATATATTATTTTTATTAACAATTTGTTTATTTATGGATACGTTTATAAGACGAACGTTTTTTGTACGATCGAGTATTATACTGTACAGGTGATTAATGAATAAATGAACGAATGAATGAATAGTTATAACGTTTAGTAAATATATAGATATGTGTGTGTGTGTGTGAATTCATACAAAAGAAAAAGATATTAAATACGTGACTCACGATGATGTCATTATAGCCGAACGTTTATTCTCGTTGTAGTCATATTTGGTAAGAAGTTGATAACTCTCGATGATAAAATGCGAATAAGTGAGAAAAGAGAAAGTAAAGAGAGGAGAAAAAGAAAAAGGAAAAGAAAAAAGGACGAAACAGAACAAAAAAATAAGAAAAATAGAAAGAAAAAAGAGATTTATTATATTCTCTTTCTTGAGTGAGTTAGGAAGAAACATTTGATTTAGTAATCTACGGAGTTAGGCAAGCTTCATCATACCGAGAGCTCTTGCACCTTATCGTTGTTATTATACGTGCTCGCGTAAGCAGGATGTGGTGTAATTATTCGTTGGCCGCATAGTACTCATCTTACGTGAGTAGGCGAATGTCAACAATTTATCTTCCATCGTGTAAACGTGCGACGATGACGATGACGATTACAATGACGATGACGAGTACGAACTCGTGCGTCAATGTTAAAAAAAAAGTGAAAGTACTCGTGGGGGAGGCTCGAGTCTCTCTGATCCAATCAAAATTAACATACATACATATGTAACTACGTGTTACGAAGTTCTTTGGATAAATCGTATAATCGATGAATCAATGAACGTCGATCGTTTGATTTGTAAAGTGCGAAGGACAGGGCCGCATTAACCATAAGGCATAAATTGGAGATTCATTTTTTTATGAGGGTTAAAGAAGAGAAGATTATGTTACGTGGTTTCAAAAATAATCAAGAAGGTAAAAAAAATTTAAAAAAAAAAAGAAAAGAAAGAAAGAAAGAAGCGTATAACGAATTTGATTAATTGAAATAAGCTTGTTCTTTCGACGCCACTTTATTAGGATGTTTGCGTTTACAATTAGGGCCCTCAAAGATATAAATGCGGCGGTCCTGGTTAAAAGACTCTCGTCGATTCTTGAAAAGTTTTTAACTCGAATCCTTCTGAGAACAATGAACTTGAAACAAAGAAATGATCTTTCATGCACGTCACGTAAACGTTTAACCCTACACACGTTTCACCAACAGGATTTAATACTTTACCTTGTTTGGAATCGATTTTTCTGCGAATCGGGGAGAACAGCTGTCTCGAGAAAGACAAATTTCTCTCTTTATTCTCGCGTTACTCCGGTTAACTCTATTTAAATGCCATGTAATTTTTTTTTTAAGTCGCTCGTATATTTATACTCGTACTATATTAAATTCGTTCTTGTATACGCGCTCCTTTCATCGCAATTTTCTTTTACTCGTAAAATTCATCGTTTATTCGTATCCAAAATTATTTTCTTCTTCCTCTCTTTTTTTTTCATTCTTTTACGTTTCTTTCGATGTAAGTTAGAGTTGCAAGTGTATTAATAATATTAAAAAAATAATAAAATGAAAATATAAGTAATAAAACTAAAAAAAATATATATAATATATAACAGATAATAACAATAAAAAAAAAATTTGTATTATAAATATATCAATAGTATTATAAATGATAACAATAATAAAAAGGAAAATACTCCAACGGTATAACGATATTAAAATTACATATAATTCTATTATATTACATTTCTATTTTATTATTCGTATATTAAAAAAAAAATTTATGATAATATAAATAAAAAAAGAATATATATATATATTTATTAACACGAAAAAGAATTGCATTATAAAAAAATTAACAGTCCGTTTGCTCTCTAATAAATAAATCGAATTTCATTAGTCGAGGTTCAAAGATATATGAAAGAGTTAAAAGGATTTGGGAAAGTCAATTAAATCCATTTGAAATATTAAGTCAACCGTATTAGAGTTAGGATTAATCGTATTTGTACGTCGGAAGGATGAAAAGGATTGATGGTCGTCATGAATATCGAAAATTCGAAAGGCGAATACGATTGATCGATCGTATCCGACAACACCCACCCCTTTGCGTTCTACGAAATGGTCAAGAAAGTTCGAAAGGAATGTGACCACGTAAACACCCACTCATACGAATCATTCTCATATTATAATCTTTACTATCATCCATAGAAAAAATCCTTTGAAACTCTCATTCAAAGCTTCTCACGAGATTTTATGTATATATTTATATATATATATATATATGTATGTATATATAAGTATACGTATTTTTATAATATACTTTGTCATTCTACGATTCATGTTTTATCCGATTATAACATGAAAGTATCTCGTTAATACTTTATAACTTTTTTGTATTTTATAATGTATATGGTTGTATTTATATAAATGTGTGTGCGTGTGTGTTTGTTTGTTTTTGTTTCAATTTTTCAATTTCATCTACTTTGTTAACAAAATTAATTAATATAGTTTACGTCTATATTTGAAATATTTAAACGTTATTTTTATGTAGAAGTTCGTTTTGAATTATTGTAAAATTATTGTAGTAAAATAAATTTATCTTTGTTATAATTTAAGTAAATGACGTGAGATATAATATACTTGTATTAGATAATATTTTATTTAACTTTTAATATATATATATATATTTTTTAAATTATTGATATATATAGTATAAATATTAAATAACTTAAATTTTAATAATAAGACGGTAAATTATTCTCGCCCTTCCAATTTCCTCCTACATGCTATAATTATAGATTAAATAATCCTTACATTTATTACCAAAAAAAAAATTATACTAGCACAACTAGACATAGCTTTCACATTATATATATATTTTTAAGAAAAAAAGAAAAGAACTCGGAAGAAAGAAAACAAAAATTAGATCACATATGCAGACTTCGTATTAAGTTACATTTTCTTTCTTTTCTTTTCCTTTTTTTTTTTTTTTAAGTAACAAAAATATATTACGCGTTAGAACGTGCCATACGTAGATCGATCTCTCTAATTCTCGAAAAATAATAGATTATTTTCAACGATAATAAAATGTAAGAGAGAAATCTAAATAGGATAGATATTGCATTTATTTAACGCGTTAGTATCGGCTCTCGATCACGGTAATAACCAATAACAAGCTCTCTCATTCTAACGACTAAAAAAAGATAGGTTGTCCCATAGACGACTTTAGTTGCTGTACTTATTTGTACTAGTCGTTATTCTCAAGAAGACTTCTATTTCTATTTCTCTCTCTCTCTCTCTTTCTTCTTTTATTTCTCTTTCTCTCTAGCACGTGGCACGTGCACGGTACTGAATGATGTCATTCTAGTTCTTCGACTTGGCTATCCTTAATTACGAGGCAGGCAGCATTACCATGACAATTAACGGGACAACGGACGGTTCGCGAGTTCACGTCGGTCTTCTCTTCTTCGTACTTCCGGCAATGATCGAGCCTAGCTCGATCGTGGGAAGATCGGTTAGTCTATTTTTACAAAAATATTGTCGACTGCTCAAATATATTTTCCTTCTTTCTTTTCTTTCCTCCTTTTTTTTCTTTTTTGTCAATCTCTAGAATAATTCGCAACGCACGATTCCTTTTATAAATTAAATTAAAAAAAAAAAAAAAAAGAACAAAGAAAAAATCTTGCGATTACATTCGATCAAGATAAATTGATCAGGATAAGTCTATGACATTGGACAAATCGAAAATGAAAGATACTCGTGCGGACAAATCGTTCGATGTTCGAAAGGAATACGAAACAATGAAGTATAAGAAGGTTAGTCGTGGTTGACCTAGTTAGTTGGAAAGAATCTTCGGTAAATCACTCGAGAAGACAGACAGTTGTTGTTGTTGTTGTTGTTGTTGTTGTCACTGTCGTTGTCGTTGTCGTCGTTATCGTGAATTTCCGTGAATTCTCAATGAAGTAGCCGAGTCGTGACTGGTTTAGATAAGCAAGAGAGTAGTCGGTTCCTTGACACTGTCGATCGACCGACCGACCGATCGACCGACCAACCGATGGATCGATCGATCTATCGATCCGATCTATTCTATCTTGCTCCGACCATGGACCACATTAATTGACCGGTCTGTCGAGTTTTGCTTCTGAGTTCAGTGAAAAGCGAATAGGAGATAAGACGTAAGAAAAAAAAGAAATAAATAAAAAATAGAAGATAGGTGTTGACAGTACGATCGACTCTATAACGCTTCCAACGATAAATTTAGATTAGATTTCTTTTCTACGTATCTGTGTACGTAAGTAAGTTATGGTTTAACTGAATGATTTGAAATTTGCTAAATCATCATTTGGAATAAAGATGATTTCAAAGATAATTCAAGTTGTATTTCGCGTCAACTTTTGTCACTCCGGATACATACACATATATATAAATAAATAAATAATGCACTATATATATGCACATACATGTATGTATGTATGTATATATGTATGTATGTATGTATGTATGTATGTATATACACACATATATATATATACATGTACACGTTCTCACGAATCCTCGAGAAAATCTAAGAAATATATCGTTGAGAAAGAGAATCCTTTGAGAGAATCGATAGTATTGGTTTGTATATCGCTACCATAGGTATACTCTTTTTTCCAGGACTATCACGTAAACTCAATCGACCAGTTTGTCGAGTTTCGTATATGGCGAAACGAGACTCTCGTTGGAAAGTCGAGGACTTGGGAATAGAAAAGAACAACGGAAAGATATGTCGTTCGTTTGTTCGTTCGTCCGATAGATCGATGTCCGATCATAAACAGAACCATTGACCCTTTGCGATGTGATTTCGCTGGACGTTTCTACGAAGCTTTTCTACGTAACTTCTTACGACGTACTTTCATACATATATAAATATATACATATATCTATGCATGTATATATGTATGTATGTACGTATGTATGTATGTATGTATGTATGTATGTATGTATGCGCATTATAGAGTCAAACATCAAATGCCAATGAAAATCATAATGACAGTATTATTCGTTTCTATCGTGTTAGTTATTCGTTTCTAATCGGTTTAGACGTTAATGAGACGTAACGACGTAGGACTGGAGTACTCGAGATATTAAAGGAGCAACGTAATTCATTCTCCCATTAGTTTTAAAAAAACAAACGAGAATACGAAATTGAAGAATATCGTCTTATTATTTTCATCCTTGATCCTTTTTTACATAAATCAATGATGAAAATAATAAAGCGATTTTAACGAAACACTTTCGTTTGAGTTTTCAATGTTGCTCGATCCGTTTGATAGAAAACGTCTCTCTCTCTCTCTCTTGCTCTCTTTCTTTCTTTATTTCTTTTTTTCTTTCTCTATCAGCTTAGATCGTGGACCAACCATTAATCGACCGGTCAGTCTGGTCGCTTATATGGAGTATCGAAGGAAGCTACCGGCAGTTGCGAGAGACGAGGAAAGAAATATCGTGTTAACGATCGATTTATGATTCCTTTGCTAACACTGACCTTTATCGTCTTATTCTTCGAGGTAAACGTCAGTTTTATCGATTCCTCTAACGAGAAAATAATATTCCGTAGAAAAGGATTAAAAAACGATATCGATCGTCTATTACTCACGAGTATTGTTTAAATTAAAAATGCTACTACTAATATTATTGCTTCGTTTTATCGTTTATATCGTAATTGGTTTAAAAATACCAACTCGTTAAAAATATTAACTTAGAAAGCTAAGAACGTATACCTTTGAAATTTTCATCAATCGCATACGCGATTTCGTAGAATAAAAGTGAGACAATAACAGTTGTCCGACAGAAAATTAATGGAATATAATACATATCATAAATTGATATATTCTAATAAGTATTTATATAATAATTTTCATTCGTTCGAGATAAATTAGATTTTGAATAGCGATCCAGAAAAGAAAGATTTATTTCCGTTAGTAAATATTCTCCTATTATCGATAACAATTTATCAAGATTCATTCATCAGAAACGTTTACTTTCATTAATAAATCTCTATCGATAAATATTTTAACATTTATTATCAACAAATCGACAAAATATTATATAATTTAATCTCGTTAAAATATGGGAAATTATGTTAAAAATCTTTTTGCCGGAATTTATCAAGATATATTGAAATATTTCTATTCATTATGATAACAATTTTTATTAATACAATTATGTATACATATATATGCGTGCGTATATCCTTTTTTCAATATTTCGATATAAATATTCTCCTACAGAGATTTATCGAGATTCCATAAAACATTTCTCTTCGTTGTAATAAATTTTCATTAATAAATTTTTGATACACGCGCACGCGCACACGCACAAACATATATATATATATATATATACATTTTTTTAATCAATAAATATCTCAACAAACCTTGACAAATTTCAGCGATAAGTTAAGGATCATTCCCACGTATACATAATAACTAAATAGATATATAGCAACAAGTTAAATTATATCTTACAATATTTCACAATACAATAGAAGTGAGATTATTATTCCGTATAATATACGATTAATGAAATTTCAAAAGAGTACAAGATCATTCCGATTCTCCGAGCAGTACGTTTGACATAATCGCAAGGTACATCATGAATTCACAATGGTCTCGATCTCGAATCACGAATTGAGTCAGCTCGAACTTCTCTTTCTTAAGAGATCCTCCTCAAGGATTCCTTTTTTCGTCCACGAAGGAAAAAGATCCTCGACATCGCTCCCTACTCCTTTTCTCTCTCTCTCTCTCTCTGTCTGTCTGTCTGTTTGTCTGTCTTTTTCTCTCTATCTCTATCTTTCCTTTTTTTTTCTTATGGCACTTCTTTGCCGCCATAAATCAACGTCCAGAGCGTAGAAGTAAATGCATAAATCGTGCGGAGACCGGAGGAAGGAGCGAAATGCTTCCGCTTATGCAACCGGTTGGCGCTTACGTGAGGATCCATTGTGTAGAACGTAAAGCTACTTATATATACATATATATATATATATGTATGTATATATATGTATATATATGTATTAGCGACTATCGGCTAGTAATTCATGCTCGATGTTACGTTATGTTACATACGTTAGTTTGCTTTACTTTACCGGCATACATGAATTCTTTTCAACAATAACTTAACGTATGCAAAACAATATACTTATGTACGTACGTACGTAAGTAAGTATGTACATATGTATACGTATATACGAAAGAAAACGGTCATCGATTAAAGCTCCTTGACACGATTGATAAACTTCTATTTAAAGTGGAACGAGAAAGAAAGAAAGAGAGACAGAGACAGACAGAGAGAGAAAGAGAGAGAGAGAGAGAGAGAGAGATACATAGAGAGACTATACGGTATGATATCTTACATATATTTTCCTCAATGAGTTCTTATCCCGTTAGATTAGAATTAGGTTAGTCAAATTGATACCAAATGTTTCTTCCTAATTGAAAGTATCAGTCAGAAAGTATCGGATTATGAGCTTAACTTTTTGCCGAAAGCGAACGATTCAAGAATAAAGAAGAAGAAGAAGAAGAGGAGAAGAAAAAGAAAAAGAAAAGAAGAAGAGGAAGAAGAGCAAGAGAAGGAGGAGGAGGAGGGAAAGCAAGAGGATCAGGAGGAGAAAGAGAGAGAGACAAGAAGCACGATGTATCGGAGACCGAGAACAGGATATCTCGTGAAAGGAAAGAGACACGCACATCTCTCTGTCTCTCTCTCTTTCTCTCTCTCTCTCTCTCTCTCGTTGATACGGGTCGCTCTTCCATTTAAATAATTCGTTCAACGAGCTGCTTTAATTCGACCACTTGGACTGCTTGACATTCCTTGAATGGCAAGCATCATGAAGATTAAATAAATGAAGGAAGTCGTTCGTCTTTCGAAAGAGAAAGAGAAAGAGAGATAGAAATAGTAGAATGTTTCGAAAGCATAGATTTTATCGAAAGGCAAAAAAAAAAAGGATAAAATATTATTTCTTGCGAGCAATCGAGAGAAACAGAGAGAAAGAAAGAGAGAAAGAGAGAGACTCCTCTTTTTTTCCTTTTTATTTCTTTTTAAAGAGAACTCGTTGGTCTCGCCCACGCTCTCTTCAAACATCCTCGCAAGGCCATAGGACTCTCTTCGCCATTAAGAGTAAGCAAATATTTGCGGCCCCCTTAAGTACGCACTTTTTCGTCGCGAAGCTACCTTTACGGTCATACGGGAAGGTATTTCTTAAGTAAACAATATCTATACATTTTTTGATTTGTAAATATATACATAGGATACATAGGTAAGTAAACACATTCAGTCGGTGCTGGATCGCGTCTGGGATCCTTTTCGTCCTATCTCGTTCTACATATGTACTACCGAACAAAAATCCTTTTTCGTACTTTTTGGTCCAAAGTGAAAGGACCAAATTTTTCGTACGACGAATTTCGCAAATCTTTCTCAAAGAGATAGAGGACAAGTTTCTTTCTTTCTTTCTTTTTCTTTTTTTCTTCTTTTTCCCTTTGCTTTTTGCGACAAACGCCACAACCCTCGTTTCTAATAATGACGTAATTATTTCCGTCCCACGCACCACGACCACACGTTAGCGAGAACGTTACGAGAGAACTTGCATGCTGTTGAGCATTGCTACGGCATCCATAAACCACATACGGAGGGTTGCATGTTTTTTCTCTTTTTCTTTCTCTCTCTCTCTTTCTCTTTTTCTTTCTTCTCTCTGTCTTTCTCTCTCTTTCTGTCTGTCCGTTTCTCTCTCTTTCTCTCCCCTTCTATTCTCGAAGGCTGCGTCATCCTGGTATCAGACTTCGATGTTGTGAGAGCAAATCGAAGCAATGGGACTACAACGACGAAGAGCAAGACGACGTTGCTACGCTACACAACATTTTCCAACGTTTTATCGCCTTTAGCTTTATACGTTTCTATCGTGTCGGTTATAGAACACGCTAATAATATATTTCTCTTCGAATTCGAAGAAACGTTATCTACGAATTTTTTTAATTGATCTTCCATACCTATATACGTTGCACATTTATTAAATTATAATTTTATATATATATACATATATAATATATACATGCATAAATATCGTTTGAATAATAATTAATTAAAAATGTGTCTAATATATTTTTCGGAGTACGGAATTAATCAATGCCATGATATTAACAATTTTTGAAGTACTAATAAATCGTTCTAATAAATTCATCCATTTCCTCCTCGTCGTGTTAAAATAAAAGTATATTTCAACGATAACGCGTAATGTATCTTGTCGAATGACGAGAATGTGCAAGAAAGAAAGAAAGAAAAAAAAATTAAGAAGAAGAAAAAGAAAAAGATATATGAGAAGCATTTAACAGCACACATACGTGTCACCGAGGATGTCCTGTCGACACCTTATAATTCCCTTTCTCGTTCGTTGTAAACAGTTCCATACGGTGGTAGTTTAAAAAACTTTTTTAGGATGTGTTTCATCCTAAATCGAACCTTCTTCTGTTCCAATCGAACAAAGGGAAAGGAACAAAAAGAAAACGCGTTTGAATATGACAGTCACGGTTCTAAAATTCTATATATATATATATATATATAGAAAATATATATAGAAAAATAATGTAATACACGTTATCATTCTTTTTTCTAAAATTATTTAACTTCGTATATCTTATCGATCAATCTTGTTTGAATAGATCTCAAAACTTTTTAACTATCATTTCGAAGACAAGATCGATTAACCAAAGAAACTTGTAAAACGATATTAGAATACGTTAATGCACGAGATTTATTTTAACATCTTTATTATCGATTAGGATGAAAGAGGGGACACGTTATATATTTTATAATTTTATACATATACACATATGTATATGTATGTATGTATAAAAATAAATATATATATATACACAAAATGTATTTTTAATTGGACTGAGAAAGAAACGAAGCGTTTATTTTTTTTTTATCAAGAGGAGAATTAAAACTGTTAAGCAGTTTAGATATCTTATCGCTCTTTCTTTCAATTATCTCGTTTGTCTCTCTCTCTCTCTCTCTCTTCTTATTTATAATATACTTTCTTTCCCTCTCTATTAATATTAGCCCTTTTCTTATGGTCGCGTCTACGAGAAAAGCTCGTGCAGTCGAACGCACAAAGCACGTATAGACAAGAAGAGTTACAAAAATGGAGAAATGCGGATAGAGAAAGAAAGAGAGAAAAAGTGAGAGAGAAAAAAAGAGAGAAAGAGAGAGAGAGAGAGAGAGAAGTCGCATAATACGTTCGCTATATTCGAGTCCGGAGGGCTGCACGCTTTATTTTCGATGTTAACTTCGTCACCGTCCGTACTCGACTAGGGTCATTGACCTATACAGAGAGAGAAAGAGAAAGAGAGAGAGAAAGAAACAGAGAGAGAAAGAGAGAGAAAGATAGAAAGAGGGAGAAAGAGAAAAGCATGAGCATTTGCGCCAAGTAACGAGTCCGAGGTGATTTAAGCACTGGCTAATGACTTTTCGCTCACGCTAAAAGTTAGTCCGAGCTTCCGACTTTATGCACTCGCGCCATAATGTCGCCTCGGTTGAATTAGCTGCTTTAATCGCGGTACGACAAGACTTCACTCTCTCTCTCTCTCTCTCTCTCTCTCTCTCTCTCTGTTCGATACATATCGTTCAAACGTTCTCCTCTTCGTCTAAATCCCCACAACAGTATTATGGTTGCAACTAATGAATATATAATGAGGATGCATTATATGCCAGTTAAATTATCGTACGAGCAGGATTAATCATATTTTAACTTATTATGGTACGATCACGAAACGTATCACGACGTTTAACGAACGCGACAGAAATTTTAATCGATTTTAATACGTATAATCAAATGTTCCTTATGATTTAATAATACTCGACGACTTCGTTATCGCGCTTAACTCATCCAAGATTCTTCATTCCACTCTTCTTCTTCTTTTTTTTTCACTCGTTCGTTCGTTCGTTCGTTTATTTATTTATTTATTTATTTATTTATTTATTCTTTCTTTCTTTTCATTTTGTTCGTATCCCCGTGAAGATTATTAAAAAAAAAAAAAAAAATGTTCAATTACGAACGATATCGCAAAAAAGAAAAAAAAAGAAAGGGAAAGAAAAAACCATGAACAAATGTTCTCGTATGAAATAAAGCAATTAACTTTCTCAAATGAAAACATATCAATTTTAAAATTTTAATATATGTATACACGTACATACGCGCGCGCGTGTATATATGTGCACATGAAAATTAGACGGTATCATAAAAGGCCAATAAATTTTTCTTTATAAATTAATGCATCGTTGAGTCGAATGAATCGACTCAATTTCTTTAATTAACGCGTACTCGTACGATCGAAATAGCTATTAATTAGGTACGTGACTATTGGTATGTACAAAATAGGGACCACACAATAGGAAACGTATGGCGAACGTACATATCTATGTATATATAGCTTCTACATACACACACACATATATATATATATCTAAATACATTGACTAAGTTTAATCGAACTACATATATATATACATACATACATATACCTACATACCTACATATACACAGAAGAAGGGAAAACCGTTAAACTCGTGACAGTTCGGCCGTACGGAACAATTTGGAACAACAATCGGATGTGGAAGGCGATTCTAACAGGAGGGCCCTTTCATCGTCTATTTCCTTGTTTTCACGTGTTCCAAACTCACCATTACAACCATTATCGGAAGCAATAAACGACGTAACGTAAAGCGCGTGATGCGTAACGCCCCTTTTTTTCTATTCATATATACATATAACTATCTCTCTCTCTCTCTCTGTCTATCTTTCTCGTACTCGTCCATATGCACACGCGTTACCTACTGCTAGTAGAAACTACTAGACCGAAGAGAACCAAACGTTTTCTCTCTCTCTCTCTCTCTCTTTGTCTATCTTTCTCTTTCTCTCTCTAACAGTGCCACGCGAGTAGACGCGTGAAAACAGATCCTATTATTAGGAACGATGGAATTTCTTGACAAAGAAAATGAGCAGGAGAAGAAGAAGAAGAAGAAGAAAAAGAAGAAGAAGAGGAAGTGGAAGAAGAAGAGGAAGAAGAAGAGGAAAGAAAAGGAAACAGCCGATGACGACGACGACGACGACGACCCACAGTGAGCCCTTTTTTCGTGCTTGCGGTTTTTATTTCTCCCTTCGAAAAAATTCTTTTCAAAATATCCCTCCTCTTATCCCTCTTTCCTCTGCTCCTTTTCCTTCTTCTATTTCCTACACCCTCACCCTCACCCTCGCCATCGACGGCTTTTCACGAAACTTTCGTCACAAAAGCCGCCGAAGGATCGAGGTCAACCGCGGTGAATCGGTAGAGAAATCTTGTTAGATTCTGACAAACATCACATGTGATGCAACATTCTTTACGAAAGGAATTTTTTATTTTTCTCCTCTTTTTCTCTCTTTCTTTCTTTCTTTCTTTCTTTCTTTGTTTCTTTCTTTTTTTATGAACCAACGGAAAAATCTTATTCATTTTTTTCTTTTTCTTCTTTTTTTTTTTTTTTTTGGTTGAGACGTGTTCGTGATTATTATCGTATACGAAGTCAATTTGTAATATTGAGAATTAGATAAAAAAAAAAGTGAAAAAAAAAGAAAAAGAAAAGAAAAATTGGATACTATTGAATTTTCCTAAGAACTAAATAAAATAAATCAAATAAATAAATAAATAAATAAATAGAAATATTTCTTTTTTTCCACGTAAACGTGGAATACAAAATCTTGTTTCATTTAACCTTAGAAAATGAAAAAAAAATAAGATAAAAAACAAAGAAGAAAAAAGAAAAAGAGAAGAAAACCAGTATTACAAAATTTGATAGTATCGAATTTTCCTAAGAACTAAATAAAATAAATAAATAAATAAATAAATAAATAAAAATATTTCATTTTTTCCACGTAAACGTGGAATACAAAATCTTATTCCATTTAACTTTAGAAAAAAAAAGAAAAATAAGATAAAAAAAAGAAAAAAGAGAAAGAAAAAAGAAAAAAGAAATCGTACGATTATTATCGAATATAAGAAATCATCGGCTTTCTAATACTAAGAATCAAAAGAAAAATATAAATCTATCTGGTAAGTTCTGCGAACGTTCAGGGAGCTTCCGTCGCATGAACGCGTAACGAGTCGTGCCTCGATGATTAGCTCGATCGTTAACGAGCTTAGAATAAGCGAATACCCGAGCGAACGTGGATATATGGTATAGTAAAGGAAGAAGAGGGAAATCACGTCGACGTCGAGACCCTACTACACGAATCGAGATTTATACGTGAATGTGTGCGAGTAGTTTGCTTACGCGTCCTTTAGTCGCGTCGTACACACACACACACACGGACACTAAACATACATATACATATATATGTATTATATACATACAATGAACTTACATACGTATATACGTATATACGATTGTATACGTGCATACATACATACATATGTAGAATATAGATGCGTCTACGTAAATTATGCGTGCACTTAGACCTCCGGCGATAATGCAAATGGGATCATGCTTGCTCTTTGCCAATGCCGGAATTCAGTAGTTGTAACAGTTCTACGTATTATCCGGATAACTATACTATCGATATCGTCTTTGAGACGATACAGAGAGAGAGAGAGAGAGAGAGAGAGAGAGAGAGAGAGAGAGAGAGGAATGAAATTTCAGAGATAAAAGTAGCGATCGTTTTAACCTGTTCGATTCGATAATCAATTTATTTTCTTTCCCTTTCCCATTCTCTCTCTCTCTCTCTATCTCTTTCCCTGATATTCTCATCGATTTAATATATCTATCATCATTTATACGAATATTTCGATATATAAAAATCTAAAACGAATTCAGTCAATTTCAAAATTGAGTAACTAGATGAGATCACGTACGACGACGACCGTATTCTATAAAATTCTAAAAATATATTTATAGGATTTAACAGAGATCGCGTCGCGTTCCTACTTTCTAAGGAGATAAATAAACTTTAACGTTGAATAGCCGTCGCGCTTTGATACCGACAAATTTAACGCTGCGCCCACGATAAATTGTTTTGAAAGAAGGAAGTAACGAAAAGAAAAGAGAAGAAAGGAAAGGAAAAAAAAAACTGAAAAAAAATAAAGAAGAAGAAAAAAAGAAAAGAAAGGAAAGAAGAATGAAAAATGAAAAAGAAACGCGAGGCGTCATCGGGTCTACGAATAAACGAAAAAAAGAAAAGAACGGGGTAGAGGGGACGAAATGAGATCGAGAAGGGGAAGTTGGTAAAACGATCGCTTTCGGTTTTTACTTCCGGCGAGGAGGTAAAAACGATAATCGAACTCGATGAAAATGGGGTAACCGGTACTTTAAACCGTTTCTAGTTAAACGATCCATCAACCCTATGTATTTCGACGCGGCGTTATTATATATCTCGTAGGTGAAATTAGGATCTAGAAAAAAAAGAAGCAAAAGAAATAAGACAGAAAAAAAAAGAAAAATTTGCACTCATTCTCTTCTCGACTACGAAAGAAATTTCAAATAAATAAGGGATGATTAGATAGGAAGAGGTGATGATCAAATAAATGGATAAAGAGGAGACCATCGTCCTGTTATCCAAGGATAAAGGAGCCTAGTAATATATTTCTAAGAGACGGTATACTAGAAAGAAAAAGAAGAGAGAGAGAGAGAGAAAAAAAAGGATTAATCTTTGAGGTTAGCTCTATTAATACCTACGGAAGATATTAAAGTCAAAAGCCTCGACGCACGCGAGCCCTAATTTCCATTAAAGCATACAAACGAGTACTCGTGAAACGCCTTATCTCGTGCGGATTCAGATAAGAACGTTTATCAGGAACGCCGCTGTTCTCTGTTCGAGAGATCGATGGAATGAAAAATCCTTTTTTAATCATATCCTTTGGTTTCGAAAGGATTGGGACGAGGAAAGCAGAAAGAGAGAGTCTACATCCCTCTCAAATCGATCTTTTCGTTCACTCTCAAAATTGAATCTCTAGGAACCCTCTAAAATAGAGATGTTTCTCTCGTTTCGAAATATTTTCGATCCGATGAAATTTTTCGATACTTTCCGTTCTTTTTTCCAATCTCGTTCTTCCCTCTTCCTTCGTAAACGTTTCTTTTTTATCGATAAAAATTTATTTATCAAAAATATTTTCATCCCTTTCGATTTTAACGCGAACACCTGATACGTTCGTATTAATTCGTAAAATATTTACCATAAAATTCTTCCGACCTCGTATCGCAGTTAACCCGATAAAAGGATTTCATCCGTTCGTAAATTTCAAACGCGTACGCAAATAAAAATATATTACGAAGAATTTTTCGGGTTATTAAAAAAAAAAAAGAGAGAGAGAGAGATTGAGAAAAATGGGAAAAGGAAGAGAAAGGAAAAAGAAAGTGAAAGATGGAAAGAAAGTGTACCAACGGAATTTTACAACCTTATTCCGCGTTTTACGATTATTTGGTCCGAACGAATCCACGTTGATATAATCCGATAGTTCGTAAATGAAATATATTCGCGAGCGATCGTACAGATCTTAATTCGTGGTTGACATCATTTTCCCCGACCTAGAAACCGTTGAAATATTCAACCTACTGCCGACCCTCTTTTCTCGCGTCTATGTCACCATTTTCCAACGATCGGACGGATACTCTATACTAAGAGTACGTGTCGGAGGTACTTAATTGGCACTGGCACGAACCTATCGTTTCTTTGAACCGACCAAAGGATATATTTATGGGAATCTCGAATCGTTTTCAACGATGAAATTGTACATACCCATAATACGATAATAACGTAGATTCAATAACGTTCCTACTTAACATTTGAATAAACCAAATTACTATAAATAAATCTTAAATACTTATGAAAATCGAGAAATAATGTAAGATAAACTGAGTGATAAAAAAAGAAATATATAAACCTCTTGATAAAGTAGATTCCGATATTACAAAAAAAAAGACATAATAACGATACAAAAATGGATCGATTCGAAGGATTGAAATAACGAACAAAAAAAAAAAAAGCGAGATTTTACGAATAGGCCGAGTTGGAAAATGACGAAGTAGGGTGACGTCATCGGTCGAATGACCAAAAGAAGAAGACGAGGAAGAAAAAGAAGAGAAAGAAAATGCGAAAACGACGTGGACACATACATAGGTGTATCGAAAGAATTCTACGTCATCGTGTTAAACTATCGCTACGTACGATCGCAACACGCGCGTGCTCGTGCTCTAAAGACTGCTCGGTATTCCTCAAGTGATCTATCGGTCTACGCCTAAAAATTCATCTATGCGTCCAACGTGTATTCGTGCACGAAAGAGAGAAATAGAGAGAGAAATAGAGAGAGAGAGAGAGAGAGAGAGAGAGAGAGAGAAAGAGAGAAAAAGGGAGAAAGGGAAATAGAGAGAAAGAGAGAGAGAGAGAGAGAGAGAGAAAGAGAGAAGGTTGGAATGCCGCGGGCGGTTCAACGGCCTGCGGTGTCTTCGGGTTCTCGTGATCCCCGCTCGTGTATCGCATCCTCGTGTGTGCTATACTACGTCGACTTGGATATAATGCCAGCACTGTCGCCAAAACGTTCGAGATTCTTCCCACCCATGAAACTCTGTCTTTCTAACGTTAGAATATTACGCTGATGAAAAGTTCCATCGAAAAAAAAAAAAAAAAAGAAAGAAGTTCGATCGTTCACCCTTCTGTGATTTATATAGGTAATTATATCAATGATTCTTCGATGATGAACATTACGTTATCGTTTTCTATATCTATCGTTCAATGATCTATGCTATAGATCATTATTATGTCATACGATTTTCACGATAGACGTTAAGCCCGTCGCTAAGTCAATGATTCTTGAATGATCGACATTACGTTATCGTTTTCTGTAACAATCGTTCAATGATCTATATTATAGATCATTATTACGTCATAGGATTTTTATGATAGACAATGTGATCGTCGTTACGTTAATGATTCTTCAATGATCGACATTAACCGATCGTTATTAAATGTGTCTGTGGTTAAATGATATGTATTATTGTAATTATTATGACACCGATTCACATGATCGATCCAATACTATCATCATTATGACACGATGATCGATATTATCGTCATTATTGTATCTGTGATTCAATAATCTATACTATTATCGTTATTACCTACTTTAATGATTCGATTGTCGATACTATTATATGTCAATGATAGAAAAAAAGGGAAAGGGGTAACGATTAGATCGACTTTTTTCAAATGTCAAATTCGTTCGAAGTGATTCACTCTTATACTTACATACGTTCTTGAACTTGATTCGTTCATATGGATTCGATCCTTCGACCTTCTCCGAAGCAACACACTAATCGTGACAAAGTTTAATGAGTCGAATCAAGTTGGCAACATTATTCACGAGACAATTCGATAGCCCGTTAGAGCCGTGTGTGCATATAATAACAATTTATCGACGGCGCCTAAGAAGCATAACGGACATCATCCATGGCCAATAAAATATTAACAGTACAATTATGTGATACGAATGATATTGAACGATAAAAGAATATCACTGCCGACGGTGTTTCTTTTTAATGCAAATATATACTCTTTATTTTTTTTTCTTCTTTTCTTTTTTAATGTCGCGCTTCGATGTACGTCTATATAATAAATATGATATCACGAGTAGAATATTTTAGATGCATAATTTTAGATGCAAACAAATCTCGATTTACGACGAATCCTTCCGACGAGGAATAATGAGAGAGTGGGGGTAGGCGAGAAAAAAAGAAAGAGATTAGATCACACCAAAGAATTATATTAAATGAATGACGCCGACCATGACAGATGTTCCTAAAGACCGAATAACAAAAAACCAACCGAAATAGTCGAAGAAAAGCCTAAGAAAAGGTTAAGAAAGACCTTAGAAAAGGCGTACGCATTCTTCGAACAGGTGTTTCCTCGACAGGGTTCGCTCGAACCAGGCTACCTATATACCTGTGTTCAATCTTTACACCAATGCTTGGTCCATGGTGCTACTATGTTCCCGTCTAATTAATTACCGAACAACCGACGGTATAACATGCTTCTGCTTTATCCGAATCTTACACGAAACGATATCCTGTTTGACTACCTGTTGAAAAAAGAAAAAAGAAAGAAAAAAGAGACAGATCTCTAAATTACTTCTTCGACTTCTATTATTTCTTACCTATTCTTCCAAAAATTTCGTGACATTAATAACGTCACGAAGTTCGACCTACTGACTAATTAATATCATTCCTTAATTAGAACGATCTAATTACTTGGATCTAATAGCTTCGACGAACACGCTAATTGAATATTATTTTCTGACGTCAATAGAAAAAAATAAAATTAGAGAGAAATATAAAGATAAAAAAAAAAGAAAAAAAAAGAGACAGAAAAAAGAGAAAGAAAAATTTTACAAAGTGCACGTGACGTAATAATAATAATAACAATGCTAATGATAAATTCTTAATTATGACGAACTAGCTCGAACGCTTGGATGAACGTTCGAATTGAATATAAATGTTCAACGCGATTTGAATATAAATGAATATAAAAATAAAAATGAAGAAAAAGAATGAACAAGAAGAAACGATAATTTTATGAAAATTTTGTAAACGTGACAGGATAATATTAATACTAGTAATAATACTAGTAGTAGTAGAGTAGTAATAGCAGTAATAGATACGTAAAATGATGTCGGTCATCTCTGACTCTCGACCTAGAATCTTACAATGTGAATATACGACGCCAACCGGAGAAGTCTTCTCCGATGCGTGACTCCTAAACATATTGCACAACCAAGCAGAAAGTACAATAAGCACGAGCTTGAAATTCCATTCTCTCGATCTACACTGCGAAACGTTTATATGCATATACCTATATGTATACCATAAGCAAGTACGTGCATAGTATGTACGTATTATATAGATATAGTAACTCGCGCGAAGAAAATATCTCCCTAATGACCCGCTTGTTTGTCCGAACCGCACATAATATAACGTTCAAAGAAATCAACTTACTCGAGAACTAACAATTTCGAGAGTGCACCACATTAACCCCTTTTTTATTCTGACTTTTACTACTTTTCTTTCTTTTTTTTTTGTTGTTTTTTTTTATTTCTTTTCTCATTTTTATTTATTCGCTTTTGTTCCTCTTCTTTTTTTCGTTTAATCGCTTAGAGTTTTTCCGTCTTAATGGCTATCTTTCCTTTTCTTTTTTTCTAGATAGAAAAATTATTAGAAAATGTATATTATTATAAAAATATGCACGACTCTCTTTTTTCATAAAAAAGTAAATACATATAAATCACGAACATGTATATATATAATACAATACAAAATACATATGTCCTTCCTCTATTTCACAAAATTTACCCTCTAACGAGATTAGCACGCTCCGTAAAAAAAAAAAAAGAACAGAAAGAAAAGAAAGAAAGATCAAAAAGTTCAAAGATTTAAAACAAACAAGAATGTAGACATAGATCCCTTAAAACGATTTCAATTTTCAGAAGTAACCGAAAGAAAAACTTGAAAGCTCATGCTTTCCGGCTACTACTCATGGGCTCGTAATAAATCGTCGAAGCTTTTTCCCGAGCGAAGCTAATTAATTTTCTCCCTTTTTTTTTTCTGTTATACGATAGACATACGTACGCACGTACCACGTCACACAAAGAGACACATAAACACACATACAGAGAAAAAGAGAGAGGCAATAACAATAAATTCGTTAACACGTGAATAAACGAACTAGGACCGCCTGTCAACGAGCGTAGCTAATGCAGCAGCACTGGCATCAGCAGCGGTAACACCATCAGTAGCAATAGTAGTGGTAGTAGCAATAGCAACCCCCTCTTTTTATTTCCATCCTTTGTGGAGGGTTCTGTTTTAACGATCCCCTAGATTTTCTAGCTTAAGCTTAACACGAAAACATCCCCTCGTCTCGTCTTAACAAAGTTCCGAGATTAGGGTTAACCCCTAAGCTCGAAGAAAACGTCGGATTTAAAAGTGTCGTAGTTCACGAATCGGGTTACAACTACAAAGAGTCCGACAACCGTTCTCGCGGTGTCGTAAAGATAACGTTGGCGTTGGAACGACAGATAGAGGGAAAGAGTAAAAATGTTTACTACGTTGATATGGAATATGAAGAAGAGGGGGTGAGAAAGAAGAGAGAGATAGAGAGATATGAACAAATCGTTACTAATGTACCTGCCAGTCGAAGGATCTCTTCGAGGTCGATAGATCTCTTTCGTTCTTTTTATCTTTCTTTTTCTTCCTTTTTTTTCTTTCTTTCTTTCTCTTCTACGTAGCAGAGAGAAAGAGAGAGAGAGAAAGCAAACATTCCGAGATATTCGAAGGATTCGAAAAATCGAATCGATTGTACCACAGTCAAACTGTCAGAATGAAAAAGTAGTAGTTCACGGCAGTAATGCGCCTTCGATAAGATCGGCTCTTTCTTTCGAGGCCATTGTTTAACCCTATCGTCGATCTTACGAAGTGCAACGAATGTCAAGAGAGAAAGAAAGATAAAAGAATAACGAGGATTGTTAGAAAGGAAAACAGAGAAAGAAAGAATGAGAGAGAGAAAGAGAGAGAGAGAGAGAGAGAGAGAGGGAGGGAGAGGGAAAGAGAACGAGATAAGAATTATGAATCTCTCGTTGTTCGATTCGTAATGACAATATATACAGGATACGAGAGGTAAGCTATGCTTAATAAGATAGATCATTACGAAATAACTACGACTAACAATATCGATTGATGATCGATACCTACTACTCTAAAAGGTAATCCGATTATGCGAACGTCATTGTTAATCGAAATCTATCTATCTTTATCTTCCTCTCGTATCTATCGGATCTACCGAAAACGTCGTGGAGACCATCTTGGCCGAAGCAAACGAAGAATTAGCTTGCTAAGTCGTGCTAACTCCGGGATAGTTGAATATGCATGACTACCAATTTTGTTCTTGATGATCTCTGGATGGTGTTGCGTCTAGTTGTCTGAGGAATCACGAAGGTTAAATATTCATGGGGGAGGGCTACGGAGGAATTGGCTACAGTCAAGGTGCGTCTTTCAAATGGAACGAAGAAGAAGAAGAAAGACGGACAAAGATCGAAGGATATAGAAAAGGATGAAAGAAGATTCTTCAATAGTGAATACTTACTTGGAAGAATTAAACAACGGTAGGTGTATACGTACGTATACACGAGCGTATGTTACGTTCCGTTCTATCGCGTGATCATTGTGAAAACTAAACTGTTCTTGAATATCGACCATTCTTTTATGGTCTAGCCCCCATTGCTTTCAATCGTATTTCCTGGTACGCAATCCAGCGCGTATTAACTTTCCGCGAACTTCCACGTACGAGCTGAACGTTAAATATACGACAAACGATAATTCTTCCTAAGATACTTCGTAGAACAACATCTTTTTTTCTTTTCTTTCTTTTTTCTTCTTCTTTTTTTTTCTTCTTTTTTTTTCTTTTTTAAAGAATGTTGATTGTTAACGTACCGATCGAAAAAGTCCATTCGTGACCGTTACGTCTCGTTGTTCGTTCTTCTATGAAAATATGCTGAAATATATCTGTTCTCGTTGGAGAAGCTGACTTTTTTTTTCTCTTCTTTACTATTTATACGTGCATAAATTTTAGAAACTCCTATCTCTCTATCTATCTTCTTTGCTTAAAAATAGCCGATATACGTATACATCGGATTTAAATTATTAACCCGTCGATATTTGAGTGAATTCGTAAAAAATTCAATTAACTCTCTTTCCGTCGCATAAATTATGCATCGCACGTAAATTATTAGTCTATCAATAGCCTTAAATAAATTTCTTAAAAAAAAAATTCATTAGCTTTTTTCTTCCTTCTCTCTCTCTCTCTCTCTCTCTCTCTCTCTCTCTCTCTCTCTCTTTCTAATCTTCATCCTTTCGAATGAGTCAACCAATCGTAAAAATTGAATCGCACCTTTCAATTTTGTCATCCGACATATTCTCTCTCTCTCTCTTTCTCTCTTTCTCTCTCTTTGACTATCTTATTTCTATGCTCGATAATAGTCGGTTCGAAGAGAGCGACGATCTATCGATAGCCATGGCAATTTCTCGAGTAAGCAACCGAGCGAAGCAAGAACTCGAAGCTTGCCAATATAATCATAGTAATTTTCTGGTGTCGACTACCAATAGCGTTTAGTTTTCAATGTCGTAGGAGAGCCATGACTTTTTAACGAACCCAATGGAATCTTTGGATCGTCGCGTCGTTTCGTTGCACATATGCACCGGCTGCTGTGCTACTTGTTGCCGGTGCTATGCAGCATTACTGCTGCGATTGCTGCGATTGCTGCGACTGCTGCTGCTGCTGCTATTGCTGCTGTTACTGCGAGAAGATAGAGAGAAAAGAATAACTTGGCTTGAAACGAATGGAAAGAGAAACGATAACGTCGTTGCCAAGCTCTCTCTTTCTCTCTCTTTCTCATTCTTTCATCTGTTTACAAACGCACCACTACTGAGAACTTTATTCTCTCTCTCTCTTCCTCTCTTCAAAAAAAAGGACCTTCGAAAGCATACTCCTTAGGGCTGAGTACTTGGAATTATAAAGTTAAACAAAGATGATCTATAAACGATGAAATCATCGTCGTTCGAAGAAGACTCAAAAAAAAATATAATAATAATAATAATAAGTAAAAGTACAATAATAAATAAGCTCATTAGATGAAATCGATCGAGTTTCACCGATAAATTCGATTATAACAACTGTCAGGTATTATCGCAAAAAAAAAAGAAGAAAAAAAATATAGTTTCTCGATACGCTATCAAATAAATTTGATAATATCGTCCACTATTTTTCTACTTTTCAATCCTTCGAAAGATTCTATTATTTCAATTATACCATTACAACGTCCAACGTTAAAAATCATCTCTCGAAATAAATTAAGTTTGAAATTAAATTGTTACTCAACTATATAATGCTATGTTTTATCGAATAATAATTTACATTAAGATGCGTATATATATATATATATATATATATATATATATATATATATATACATATATATATATAAAGTCTCTCTTGTCTAGTATATCTAACCTTTCTCGAAGAATTTTACAAAAATATTCTGTTTTTATGTATTCTAATACTTCAATTCTATTCGTTCATGATTCATTCAGATGCATCTTTGTGGTCCGGCAGGGACGCTCGTAATGGGACTTGTACCAACCACTGTGGGATTTACACTTGCAGTTTTATGCTTGTTCCGTGGTTCTTGGTTGGGTCACGCTTTCCTTCTACGAGAACGAAATTGCTTCTCTTGACGCTTTCCTGTGTCTCTGAATACATTTCTCCTCCCCTTTTCTTATTTCTCTTTTTCTCTCTCTTTCTTTCTCTTTCTCTCTCTTTCTCTCACTTGGTTCCTCTTATACGAGCGTGCTTGTGTCTCGTGATAAATAATACCTCCAAGTACAATGGAGACTCGAAGTAAAGGCTTATTGGGGGGACAATAGGATTCCCGTGTTGGATATTAGCATCCATGTGGCATGGCAAACGTCAAATCTCAATTTCTAATGATAAATGCACAAACTCTCTCTCTCTCTCTCTCTCTCTCTCTCTCTCTCTCTCTCTCTATCTATTTATCTATCTTTCTTTTTCTTTCTCTTTCACGAGTATGAGAAAAAAAATGATAGATATTTCTTTTTCTTTTCTTTTCTTTTTTTTTCTTTTTCAGCCGAAGAATACTTCGAAAGCGTGCGCGTTGTTTCTCGCGGCATACATGTACATACATACGTGCGTGCGGGCGTGACTGCGTGAGATGAAAAATAAAATAGCATTGACTTTTACTCTCAAGGTTCCTAAATGTTTTATGAAGAAGCTTAATTAAGCTTTCGAAGCTCGTTTAACTCTCGAAGGTTAGCGTGACTAGAAGATTTATTTCTTTTTTAGTTTTATTTTTCTTTATAATCTTAACAGAGAGACAGAAACGGAGATAGATAGACAGAGAGAGAGAGAGAGAGAGAGAGAGAGGGGTGCGCCATTTAAAAAAAAAACATTCCGAACCGAAGTCTGACGCATTCGTGTTACTCACGCGAGTTTCGCGTTTCGCGTTAATTAATTACATCACCTATTATAAATATTTCATGAATTGCAAATCTATTTCCCAATGCAGTTTGATGATCATTGTAAAAGAAATTAAAAATCAATTTTCTCTTTCGTTTTGATTTTTTTGTTCCAAAAAAATAGAAAAGGACCATAAAATCATATTCTTAAACACCATCGATATTTCGTAAGAAAATTGGAGATATTAAAGATATTAATATTTTTATGATAAAAGAGAAAACGAAAAAAAGCATATATATATATGTATATATATATTACAATTTGTAAGGACATATATATATATTTACACAGCAATTTGTAAGAAAAATTGATTGACTTAACGATTAAAAGGATCGATCAGATCTTTTGCAAAATTCCATTACAAAAATGCAATGTTTAAATTTAAGAAAAGATAAGAGAATCAAAGTTACTCAATGAGTCATCCGAGCAAAGTGATACAAGAACTACTCTTTCTTTCTCTCTCTTTCTCTTTTTCTTTCTCTCCTTTTCACTTGTAACAAATGGTGACCGATTGGCTCGCATCTCTACGACACAAATTCCACAACATGCTTGATACGCGAAGTATCGTTTTATTTGCTTATATAACAGCCTCGACAAAAGAGATCTAACGAATGGATCAAAATTAACAGCAAAGTAAGCGATCCGTTTTTAAAGGAAAATCAACTCTAATCGTTTCACGATCGAACGGATTATTAGAGATTAGATTATTAAAAAAGAAGAAAAAAATCATTTTTACGGATATATCTTAATCGCTTTTCCTCGTTCCTCTGACATAATCGTTAACGATCCATAGTCCCTAACTCCGATGTTCGAACTAACCTATGTACATATATAGGTATCCATATAATAAGATCTACATATAATACATACATACATACATACATACATATATATACACACACATATATATATATATATATATATATATATATTTATGCATATAGGAAACACCTATCTATGTAAAATATGTATATAGGAAGAAATATAACGGCTTAACTCGCACGATTTCGCTCCGAGGCAAAAAAGGAGCGATTAATCATCGAAGCTCTTCTCGTTCTCCTTCGAAATATTGGAAGGTGATAGAGAAAGAAGGAGAGAGAAAAATAAGAGAAAAGGAAAAGAGATACGTGGGAGAAGGACGACGAAGATCCTTATGGCGATTCCATGAAAGCGAAAGGAACGACAACGACAACGACAACGATGACGATGACGACGACGACGAAGACAACAACTTCGTTTCGAGCACAAACTCTCTAAGCTAAGTTAGCTAAAGAAACTTTCGCGGAATACCAAAGACGCGTTTAAGCGATTAATACCATGATAAATATGAAATTTCACGCCATAAGACGTGACACGAAGAGATAGAGAAAGAAAGATACAGAGAGAGAGAGAGATAGATAGATAGACAGAGTAACTCGATGAGACGATGCATATATAGGATGAAAGTTGTTATCTTCAAGACACACGTCAGCTACCTCCGATCCATGATAATCAAGTCAAACAAGTGTCGCGACGAGAACACCAAAGAAAGAGTTGATATTCTCTCTCTCTCTCTATCTCTCTGTCTCTCTTTCTTTTCCATCATCATCGTCATCATCGTCATCATCGTCGTCGTCGTCGTCGTCGTCGTCGTCGTCGTCGTCGTCGTCGTCGTCGTCGTGGTGGTCATCGTCATCTTTTTTTTTTTTATTTTTTCTACATTTCTACCTTCTTCGAAAAAGAAGTCACCTAAGAAAGCTCGTATCTCTTAAACGCGCCTCGGCCTAAGCACGTACAGATGTGTTTGTAAACCCCTGTACCTCCTCCTCCTCCTTCTCCTTCTTCTTCTCCACCTCATCGTCCCCCCTCTCTCCTCCACCTGTGCATCACTCGTCGGTAGGTATACCACACTGCATTTTTCATTCGGCCGTAAAACATCGGCCGTCTCGTCGAGGGGGGAACGACTTCTTGTTTCTTTTCTCTCTCTCTCTCTCTCTGTCTCTCTTACGGATTTATCTTTGCGTACATTCCTCTTAGAGCTCGACACCCTCCCCGTCTTCATACATTATCTTCAAAAGTATGTAATGTTGATAATGAAAAAAAAAAAAATGGATAAAGAACAATATAATAAAAATTTCACTCGATGCTATTACGGTAGAGTTTTGGTATGAAGAAAAAAGAAAAAAGAAAGAAAGAGACCAACCGAACGTTCAACACACATTTTACGATTCTCGTAGCTACACGTACACACACGTACATATAGCAAATATCACGTGAAAAAAAAATGGTTTTTTCCGCTTAATAAACGAGATAACTCCAAGTAACCTACCTGTTACATTATTTACAAGAGTAAAGAACGTATACCGTTAACGAAGAACGTTCATGAATACGAGAAGAGTCTTGCAGCCTTCCTTAGCAAAAGGAATTCTTTACCTCCTTTCCTCCCTTTAACCCACCCCTCCTCTCTCTCTCTCTCTTTTCTCTCTCTCTCTCTCTCTCTCTCTCACTTTCTCTCCCTCTTTCATTCGAGATAAAATCTCACTCGGCAAGTGTTACCAACGCGCGTCAACGTAATGAAAGATCCCAGAAACGAGTCTCCCCGTTTGCTGTCCTTCTCGACAGCCATCATCGCCATCAAATAGTATACAGAAAAAAAAAGAAAAAAAAAAGAAAATAAAGAAGTGATCTCGAAGAGATTCACTTTTTAGCTCGCATAGTTTCACCTATTTACTAACACACCATACATCGGTTTTAAACGCGTTGATAAATACTTGCTAACGCTTACTTGCAACCCAACAAACTTCTATCGCGATCAGAGACCTCTTTTGTTCGAACAAGCAAACAAGAAAAACCAATGAGATGGGTGGCGAGGTGAGGTGGAAGAAGGTGGAACGAAGGAAGGATTGATTAACCCTGGATTAAAGTGTCTAGGAATAAAAACAAGAAGAACGAGAGGAAAGAAAAATAAGAAGAAATATAAGAAGAAGAAACGATGATGGCGAAACTGTTCCGTCGACTTGGCCTTCGACCACCCACGTGAATCGTCGTCGATGGAGATCGTTCGATCCATTCTAACGATATATGTATATGTATATATATATGTATATACATATATCCATAATGAATCATGCGGGTGCATGCACGCGCGCATGATCATTCAAGAACGTGAGTTCGCAAGCTTTCTGTCCGTCTGTCTGTCTGTCTGTCTGTCTGTCTGTCTGTCTATCTATCTGTCTGTCCGTCCGTCTGTCGTACGATAAAAGAGAAAGAGAAATTTAAGAGGGTTTTAATAGAAAGAGTAAGTAAAGTACGTATAGTAGTGTTGGATTAGCGGTAACCGAGTGAACAGCAGACAAGCAGACTGCTTGAAAGTCAACGTTTAAGTTCCTTGTGGATTCTCTTACACCAACTTACCGCGGTAAGTCTTTTAAACGAGAAAAGGCACAAGAAGCAATTTATACTTAATTAGTAAGAGAGTGGCAATGAGAGCACAGTACCAAGTGTTGTGTGTGTTACTTGGTCCACTCTCTCTCTCTCTCTCTCTCTCTCTCTCTCTCTCTCTCTCTCTCTCTCTCTCTCTCTCTCTCTCTCGCACAGTTTCTGTCTCTCTGTTTCTTTCTTAAGAAGATGAGAGAAAGAGAGAGAGAAAGAGAGAGAACCCTTCGTCATTTGTGCCAAGCACGAAGCGTGATGTGCGTCAAATCACATGTTAAGAGACACTCTGATTAACTGCCAGACGCGGGATTCGTTTCGAATCATGAATGAAACTTTCTCAAGAACGTACGTACGTATGTATGTATATGTGGGTATTCATTTTGTATACATACTTACCTACATATAGGTATTTATATGGTTTTTATCATACCAGACTGTTTGAACGAAGAAAAAGAAAGAAAGAAAGAAAGAAAGAAAGAAAGAAAGAAAGAAAGAAAGAAAGAAAGAAAGAAAAAGAAAAGAAAAGAACAATAAGATAAATTGTGAGTCATTCGTAATACGTTATCGGCGTGTACTTGATTGATAAAAGTTCAAACGAACTGTGTTTCTCTATTAGAAATGTCTGCTCGTCGATCCTCGTTGCTTTATCGATCGCGATCGAACGATATAAAAGCCTCTTAACGGAGATAATTCGTTCTCAGTTGCTTGTATTCATTGTGAAGGCATAAACGCGCGACAATTCAACTTCAACGAGTCTATCCGTTCGATTTCGAAATAAAAGGAGACGAGACAAGGAGTATAAGACCTTCGTCCACTTTCTCCGAACTCTCTCTCTCTCTCTCTCTCTCTCTCTCTCTCTCTCTCTCTCTCTCTCTCTCTCTCTCTCTCTCTCTCTCTCTCTCTCTCTCTCTCTCTCTCTGTCTCTGTCTCTGTCTCTGTCTCTGTCTCTGTCTCTGTCTCTGTCTCTCTCTGTCTGTCTGTCTGTCTCTGTCTTTTTGTCTTTATTTTTTTAAGAGAGTCCTGTCGAAGGTCACATTTACGGAAAGTCGGTCGCGAATGACCTTAATTCGCGCCGCCTCGTTGGAAAATGAAAACTGTAAGGCGCCAACGTGACACGCTTGCTCTTTGAGAAAAACATCTGCTTGTTCTTACTATTAACTAATCTCTTTATAATTTCTTTCGTACACATAGATATATGACGTACTCTGATATTTGAATATTAAGAAATATTATTTTTACATTTGTATGTTCTTATATATATATATAAAATAAATGTATATAATAATAATAATAATAATATATATATAATTTTAATTATAAATTAACATAATATTGGACTTAAAAAATTTACTACTGAAATTTAATACTGATATATATTATGAATTCAATTAAATATATTTTAACTCGGTTAAATTTTGCTAATTTAATAGTACTGTACTTTCCAAAAGTTATATATACATTTGACTAATTTAAATTTATATATATATATATATAATATTATTCTACTCATAATTAACATTTAGAAAGTATGTTGACTTAAAAATAAAATTTTGTGAAAATAATAACGAGTAAAGAACGCCTATAATGAGAAAAAGAGAGAAAGAGAGAGAGAGAGAAAGGGAG
>NC_066588.1:695000-710000 GCF_905475345.1 Vespula vulgaris
AATCTTTAAATACCGTAGAGGATAAGGATGCGCTTGAAGATAAGACGGATGTCCTAAGTACCAGTTTGAAGAAGAGAGGCAAAGAGGAAAAGAAGAAGGATACGAAGCTGTCCAAAATGGACACGAAAGAAACATCGAAGAACGTTCTAGCGAAGGACAAGAAAGGCGATCGTAAAAAAATTTCAGACAAAGATACTGCCAGTCGGAGAAACTCTCCGACGAGAACAAAGAAAAACTCCAAGACCAAATCATCTCAAAAGAAAAGTATTCCACGAAAAACGGTTTTAGCGAAAAAGCCTCACTTTTCGGTAGTCAACAAGTTCGTAGATAAAAAGATTAAGCTAGTCAAATCTTTAAAGGTAGAAGAGACGATTAACGAGGAGGAAGACGAAGCTAAGAAAACCAAGAAAAAAAATACGTGCGCGTCGAAGAGTAAAGGTACGCAAGAAAAGAAGCCAAAATTAGCCAAACATATGAAAGCCAAGTTGCCGCAGAAGAATTCAAAGATTTGCGCGGTGATTAAAGCGGAAGACAAGTTGAAAACACTGGCTGAGAAAATGATTTTGAAGAAGAAAATCGAGCTGAAAGCCATAGAGAAAACGTTGAACGAAACTAAAAGAGTTTCACACGGCAACGTGATAAACGACAGAGCACCTACGCCTGAAATAAAAAATGAGATTTTAGAGGAGAGAGAATCGGAAAAGGATAAGGACGAAAGTCCTAGACCAAAGTCGCCGGACGAAAAGAAGCCTATGAAGAGTAACGCGAAGGTTGGTAAGAAGGTTCCGAAAAAGATATCGAAAGGAAAGGTACAAACCGAGAGCAACAATCAAAGATCTCCTTCTCCCGTGGAATCTGCCGTGGGGGAATCCGTCAAACAATCTAAAGAGTGCGAAGATGGTGTAAAACCTGTGGCTGGTACGAAGAAAGAAGAAGTTAATAACGAAAGTGTCGTTCAAATAGACTTAAAAGTCGAGGCAGTTAACGGAGGTAGTACCAGTGGTGTTACATCGGCGTCCGAATCGGACGAGGATTATGACGAGGATAACAAGAGAGGTAAGCAGAGATACGCGAAGAAAAAGGAGAGATCCAATTCACCGTCCGACGAACGTGCTAGGAGGATGAGACTTTTTGGATTCTGGAGCGGACCAAAGCGACACAGAGTGGCGTCGTTGAACGCTTTGGCCAAGGTACATTGCCTCTACGAAAATGAAACCGGAGGAGTGTATCTAGGAGGCTTCTGTAAGCCTAAGCCGGAGAAAGAGAAGCAAAAGAAGAATAAGGAAGAAAAGGAGGAGAGTCAAGCGCGTAAAGAAAAGGAAAAGAAGATTGAGAAGAAGTCGGAAGAACTTCCAACTCCAAAGAGAAAGTTGAGAAATGTGCCAGGATTAAGGGGGAAGCATTGGGACATGTTGGAAAGTTCTTCCTCTTCTCCCTCTTCGGACGAGGACTATGAGCGTGAAAAAAACATTGAACGTTCTAAAAAGAAAGTAATTAAGAGAAGAAAGAGAAACGAAGAGGTTATGGATTTGAAGGATATGGTCGTGTGCAAAAGGATGGCCAGTCTCAACGCGTCGGCAATTTTGGCCGCATCTTATTCGGACGAAAAGAATCGTTGCGGATCTAGTAGCGAATCCTCGAGCGAATCGGAAGTGGAGATTATTAAGAGACGCAGGCAACACGATTCGGATGCGGAGAAAAAGAAGGGAAGGCAAGGCTCGGATCCGGATGACGTTCTAAAGCCATCCAAAAAAGTTGTGATCGTTAATCAAGATACGGATGTAACTATAACAGGTAATTTTTCCATTCGTTGGCCGTACTTAAATCTCCTCTTATTTCTTTGGTATTACAAGCGTCACATGCTTTAGGTGTTTACGTTAATCAAACACGGTCGACGCATCACGAAGGTTTCTGCAGCATCGCCGGTATGCAATACAGAATCAGTTCGACCAGTCACACACAAACTGCAGCTACGGCGGTAGCTACTGAACTTCACGACCAGGTGATTATCGATATTTATTTTGCGCCGTTGGACGGTGAATTTCTATGACAATGCATAGGAACAAATCTTGTCTAAGGATGAACATTTCTTTATCAGCAAAAGACGGAGCAACCTTGCAAATCTTACACGCCGTTGGGTGCGTTATCGTCTATGCAACCACCGGGCAGTCAAGGAAATCATCCAAATATGTCACCGCGAAGGCATTCGGCGTTTTCAGCGCCGCATCAGCACGGTAAGCGAAACGCAACGTTTGATATCGCACACGTACGTCTTGCCTCTTTGTTTATGTCTGCTAATGTACGATCGTACATGGGAACATCGAAGGACAATGTCAAAGATCAAAGATCAAAGATGTTATGTATTCGATCGATGCGTGTACTCGTTTGAAAATATACGAAGGATTCTTCTCCTCTAGAGTAGTCGCGTAGATTCGATCTCGCATACGCAAAATCTAAAACGGTTTCGTCCGTCGTCGCGCGAACTCGTGGGAGTTGCGCCAGTTTACGTTCGGTTACTTTCTCGAACTTTTCGTAATTTTGGGACAAGTACGAACGATCAACCGTTTAAGACCAAGATTTTACCGATGATTTGGATGATCGAGAAGAAAGTTTACGAAGGATGCGTGGTCAAATTAAAAGCGCGAAGCATCTTCTTTTTCTCAAGTGATACGAATAAAAATATGGTCCGACATCGGGGGACAGGGAGAGGGAAAGAGAGAGAGAGAGAGGGGGGGAGGGAGGGAGGGAGAGAGCGGTCACGATCCTACCGTTCGAACTGGATCGTAACGTTTCTCGAAGGACCTTTCTTATTTTAAGGGTCGGATCGCAACGGACGTTGCGATCCAACTATTTATTTATATAAACTTGAAGACTCCGTTGTGTCGTCGCACGACAAGAAAAAGTCGTCGCGATCGTGCGTCGCCTCGAACGAACGAAAGTACTACTGCCGGCGAGTACTAAGCGCCTCTCTTCGTTATTTCAGATCGTCGGATTATAACGAATGCACCTTGCCGATCGTTAGTAGCAGTACCTCGATAGTTTCGCTTACTCTCCTATCGCATATCAAAATCAAACGTCCCACTTTCGCCATCGGCTATCACGATCAACGATCAGAATTTGAAAATCTACTTTCTATAATTGGCGCCAAATTCGAATACGAGTGCCGCTCGTTATATCCTCGATCGGGAGATATTTGAAAGGAATCTCTGCGAATGCGTTCTCCGACACTTCGCTTCGACGAGGAAGTTTCACAAAGTTTGAAGAAAAAAGGCGAGAGAAAAGGAAGAAAATATCGAGAGGATCAATCTACCCTCGGGAAAATAAGAGATCTCTTGGTGGTGGTCGTGGCGTGAAAGGACGGGGGTGTCGGTGGTTGACTCAACCGCCCTTTACGTCGCTGCTAGCGCGTCTTGCACTCGTGCACGTACGTACTCTTGGGTTAACGTCGACGATGTGCCCGCGAGAGAAACGTACAGACGATATATATACATCATACATACATACATACACCACGTACGCGTTGCGACGAGCATACCTTCTCCTCACGGCGCTCCCATCTTATGTAAACTGTGCTTCCAACTACGCAGCGATAGTCCGTGCTTCGCGAACGGCGGGGAAGAGCAGAGCAGAGCAGAGCAGAGCAGAGCAGAGCAGAGCAGAGCAGAGCAGAGTATAGCAGAGCGGAGCGGAGCGGAGCGGATCAGAGCGGAGCGAAGCAAAGCAGAGGGTAAGACGAGAGAGGGAGAGAGAGAGAGAAAGAGTGAGAAAAAGAAAAAGAAAAAGAAAAAGAAAAACGGTCTCACTCGATGGTGTGTGTGTACGCGCGTGGAGAGGTAAGAAACACGGGCGAGACGGAGACGCAATAGCGGCATGTAGCAGCAGCAGCAGCAGCAGCAGCAGCAGCAGCAATAGTAGTAGTAGTAGTAGTAGTGTAGTAATAGTAGTGTAGTAGTAGTAGAGTAGTAAGAGTGGCGGCGGTGGTGGGGCGAGCAGATAGCGTGCGCGTCGAGAAAGAGAGTGGGGGTGACGGAGGAAGAGGAGTGGGGGAACAACGTCGTGGTGTGCACGCTTCGTCGAGAGGAGGACGACGCACACCTGACAGTAGTCGAGCGATAGCCGGGGAGTACGTACGTGCTCTCTTTTGGTGTCCGACCGTCTCCGTCTCTTTCTTTGATTTTGGACGCGCGAGTGCGGTGCGTGCGCGTTTGTGCGCGTGTGTATCGTCATCGCCGTCGTGTCGTCGACGTCGTCGTCCGTTGTCGTTGTCGTCGTCGTCGTCGTCGTCGTCGTCGCCGTCGTCGTCGTCGTCGGTGGTGGTGGTGGTGGTGGCGGCGGCCGTGGTCCGGTGCATACGCGCGTACATGCATCGCCAAGCGGTGTCTCGTTCTCATTTGTCGCGACAGCGGTGGTGGTGGTGGCGGCGTTGGCGGTGTCGTCGGTGCACTTCGTGCTTCGCCTCCTCCTCCTCGTATCCTCCGACATTATTATTGCGAGGAGGGTATAAACAACGGAACGTTTCGTGGCGCGACGACGAGGACGACGCTACGCGATAGTCTACTTCTCTCGGACTTTCTCTCTTCTTCCTCGTGTCGTCGTCGTCGTCGTCCTCTCTTTCTTTTTTTTTTCTCTCTCTTTCTCTCTCTCTCTCTCTCTTTCTCCATCGTTTTCGCCGGGTACGTAAAAGTACGATAATGGACGATGATCGTCGAACGACGAGGGCGACTTCTTCGTGCTTCCTAAGAACGACGAACCGTTCTGCGTCACGCTCTTTTTGCTTCGCTTCTCTCTCTCTCTCTCTCTCTCTCTCTCTGTCTCTCTTTCTCTCGGTTTTCGCTCTCCTAAGAAAAAGACGGGGGAGAGAGAAAGAGAGTAAACCGAGTGCCGTTACAGAAAGGTCGAAGAGAATATCCATCCTTTCCAGTTCCAGTTCGTTGAATAGCGAGAAATAAGGAAGAAGTTTTAGCGCAAAACGTGAAACTTGCTGTAAAATACCAAGATCATCGCACGAATCTTTTTGCGAATAGGAGAAGCGTGGCGCGCAAAGAAGCGCGTAAACTTCTTATTGTCATGGCGGACGTAGCAGACGACACGATCACGTGGTCAATTGGGAACGGCACGTAACTTCGATAGAGAAAATTCGCATCGACTTGTATGGCTTTTCTTTTTTTTTTTGCGCTATTGTTCTATACATGTGTGTGTGTATGTATATAAAATAGGGCGTATATATTATATATATATATATATTATACATTTATACACACACACCGTATATAATATCGACCGATAAAATCGTCCGACATATTCGTATTTTTAGAAAAAGAATCGAATCTTCTCCTCGTTGACACGAAAAGTTCGAATACCATGGGACGAGAAGAATGGTACGTGGAGTGACGACACGTGCAGCTGTCACTCTAGTCCGTCGACCAAATGTGTCCCTTATTCTTTCGTTCGTGGTGAACACCGTAGACAATTTCGATAATCGATATAGCTAGGATCCTAGCTCGATGTCGTCTCTTTGTTATAGGCTCGCACGTGCGACTTTTCTAAAGCTCCTCCTCGTACGAAGAAAACATTGTGGCACTTTAGTCGCGTTATCGATTTTTTCGGCACGTTTTTTTTTCTTTTTTTTTTTAAGAATCGCTTTTATCGCTAAGATCGATCAGAAGATTGATCTTACTTTATTTTCGAATGATCGGCAGAATCGCCGTCGCAACTCGTTCAAACAAAGACAAGAAAAAGAAGAAGAAGAAGAAGAAAAAAAAGGGGGAAGAGCTTTGGTTTTAGTTGGCAAACGCTTTCGTCGATCGACGTCGTCGTCGCCGTGGCGGCCTCCCCTCTCCCAACGAGCGTCGCGACGTCGTCGGTCCACGAACGATCCGTGCTCGATGAAGCTCGGGAAAGTCGTCTAGCTAGCTAGCTAGTGTGTATTACCCTTTCTCTCTTCCTCTTCCTTTTCTCCTCTTTTCTTTATCCTTTTTTTCACTCGACCCATTCGTCCTCCGCTGATTAGGTAGGATTTATATCGGATATCTTTCATTTTAACACAATATAAGCGATTCGAATTTATTTGATTTATTTCTTTTTTACCTAAGTAGAAAAGGATTTTCGAACGAGTTCAGGATCGATAATGAGTAGAGGAACGAGAAAAGAAGAAGAAGAAGAAGAAGTTTTTCTAGATTGTTTCGAGATATGAGAAATAGTTGGACTGAGATTCACGAAGAACTTATCGCGTTCCCGATGCATTTTACACGGCGGTAATTGAACGAACGAACGAACGGAATACTCGGGAAGACAGGATCGATCGCGCTTTCGTTCGTTGAGCATTGCAAGAGATCGATATCGAATCGTTCGGAGCGTACGTTAGCCACGGTCTCGCGAATAATCGAACGACGCGCGGTGGTCGCGTCTTTTCTCGTTTCTGCGTTAAGATCCTTGTCTGGGGGCATCGGAGTGTGGATAATCGTTAGGAATATTTCTCTCTAATAAATTTGTCGCAGAGAGTGGGAAGAGACGAAAAGAAAACGAAGAAAAATGACGTTCGATCGAAAGAACGCTGAAAGAGAAAGAGAAAGAGAGAGGGAGAGAAAGGTAGGAGGGTAGAGTTCGGGTGGTTGTATTCGCGATAGGAACGGGGTTGAGGGTGAAATCGCGCAACCCCTCGTTATCCGATGACGTTAAAAGCCGCCGGTTATCGAACAGGACACGGTGATGCGATAGTTGGTCGAATTTGAAAATAGACTCGTGACACGAGCGCACGGTGCTTGGCGAATCGCCAGATTCCAGCGAACGAAGCGGAAGCTAGTAATCTCCTAGCTCCTGACTGATACACGACCGAATAGAGCACGGTTACGGGTGGATAACGGCCGACCTGCTAGAAAAAGGATAACGCGTCTATTTTTCCTTTTTCTCTCCTAAGCATCGCGTCTCGTAGTAGGCACGCGCGCGCGAATCTACGCGAGAGAGAGTCACTCGAATAGAAACGACGATATTGTCGACGAGAGGATATTGCCCTCGTGCATTACCGATCGCTGTCCCTTCCGCGATAACTTTTATCGTCTTATATCTCGAATCGAACGAGAACGAACGAGACCGGGATATCGAACAAATCGGGATCGACTTTTCTCTCTCTCTCTCTCTCTGCCTCTCTCTCTTTCTTTCTTTCTCTTTCCCAATCGTCTAATCTACGACAAGCTCTACGTGGATTTTCTCGTCCGGCATCCTTTTAAATTCAATGATTCTCCGCTCTCGAGGCGCTTTCACGGCGTGGTAAACGCTCGTAAAGCTCCAAGCACCGCGTTTACTCTGTTTTTCTTCTTTCGACTCTCTCCTTTTCTCCTTCTCGCATCGGCATATATGTACGTATCCCTCAAACGATCGAACCCTCTAGCGTCGCTTTTAAGACCCGCGTAACTTTTGAGTATCCTCGTACAAAAGCGCGTAGTCCTCTCTCTCTGTCTCTCTTTCCCTCCTTCCTTCCTTCCTTCCTTCCTTCCTTCCTTCCTTTTACAAACGTTCTCCCTCGCTCGGTCGGATTTGGAGATAGAGAGAAGGGCTCGTTGCCGAGAGGGTGAGCATCGCGAGAAGACTCGACTCGTATGAATTTTCTTGTCTTTTCTCTTTCGTTCTCGAGCGTCGTTGTCGCGTCGTTTAAATGTTAATTCTTGTGGCAGCTCGACGATTTGGTCGGCAAATCAATTTTTGCCGGTATTCGAAAGTATTCGAAAAAGTATTCGAGCCATTCGTTCTTCGTTTTATATATATATATATATATTCAATTTGAGGCTCGTAATAAGTTCGTGGAAATCGTAGATAAGTCGTTCCGGAGAGCAGCAACTAAGCGGGATTAAATCGATCGGTTTGCGAGCGTTTCGCTTAATTAGTAGATTAGTTATCTCCAGCTATATTGTTCCTTATAGTTTGCTCGAACCAATGGTAATTATTCTTCGCATCCTCTTTTCCTAGCGGCGAACAACAACAAGGTATATCTTTATTGTATTGGAAAAAGCGTGAGACGAGAGAGCGAGATCGTCCGTCTCGCGTCGTAAGTCGTCGTCCCTCGTCGTTCTTGGAGATAGTAAAATAAAAGAATAAGGAAGGATATTTTCTTCTTTATCGCTTTTTCGCGTCTACTCATCTCGTGTATCACGATCTAGGAATCTCGTGGAGGAGCGTTCGAGATCGCGCGGTGATCGTCTTACGAAGATCTTCGAGAAGGAAGTGGAAAGAAGGAGAAGTCGATGAAAGTTCAAAGTACGAGGGGTCGAGGATAAGGTAGCAGCTGTGATTAAAGTTTTACACCGTTTTCGGGACCAAACGAAGAAAGAGAAAGAGAGAGAAGGAGGGTGGTCCTAGAAACTCGAAAGTGCAAAGAAGAAAGAAAGAAAAGAAGAAGAAGAAGAAGAAGAAGAGAGAGAGACATTTATCCTTCTCTTGATATCACATAGTGTGCCGGTGTATATACACGTTGATTATTGCATACGCATAACGTACGATTTTATATACTTATGATATATATACGTTCGATATATTTTTGGATTGCCTGTTAAGACGAGAACGCGACATGATTCTGGCGGGTGAGTATAGATCTATGCATACCACACAATAAAGTATATCAAGTAAATTTCAATTCGTATCGCGTTCGCGCACTTTCTCGGCGCTCCATTGTCAAATCCATCGGTCCTCCGAATCGAGACATTTTTCAAGCATGCATTTCGTTCGAATCTCGAGGATCGCTCACGGTCAAGGCAGCAATAATTTTCTTCCAAGTGCACGGACGTAACGCAAACGCATGGACGCGTAACGATATATATGTATCTATGCATATATATGCATATATATATGTGTATATATATATCTGGATAGATCAACAAGAAAATTAACGTTTGGGAGATCGTTCGGAAAAGAACAAATAAATCGTATTTTTCGCGGATGGAGTAGTCGATCGGGACGAAGTTTCACATGCGAACCATCCGCACGTAGATCCATAATACGGCCTAGATATCCCTGTACGCGACTCCGATGCTACCAGTCGGTTGGTTTCAACTCGAGTTTATCGAGTTTATTCGACGGTTATACACGAACGGCTCCAAATAGAGGCGGTGCAATAAAACGAACGTCGCTCGCGCTCACCTATCGGCTTTTTCGTTAAGGGTAGAAAAGGGGTGAACGGAGGGAGAGGGAGGGAGAGTAGTAGCGAGCTGCAAGCTGCGAATACAACGATCGTGGAAGAATACCGCGTTGCTGTACTTTTCGACAAGACCTCGCTTGCGAAGTACTTATATATATATATATGTGTGTGTGTGTGTGTGTACGTCTATATAGGATGCTTTTCGAATCGATGGATCTTACGGACGGGAGAAATATTTGTAGAAAATCTCTCTTACAATGGAATCGATTCGACATGAGTTTCGCGTAATCGAATAGTTCAACGGAGCTCTCGCGTTATCTCTTTCTCTATCTTTCCTTGAAAATGATAGCATCGTACAAGTCTCGTACGAGTTCGATAGCGCGAACAAGATAGAGAACGAAATAGCAAACGGCAGAAGACTCTTTGCTTCTTTCGACCGGTTCGCGAGCTGACACGTGCTCGAAGTGGTCACCCGGTATTATCGATCGCGAACGGGCTCCTTTACCGTTCGTGTAACGCGTAGTAAGCTCGTCGAAACGTCACGAGAAAGAGAGAGAGATAGAGAGGGAGAGAGGGAGGGAAAGAGAGAGACAGAGAGAGAGGGAGAGGGAGGGAGAAGAAGGTAGTTGGTAGGTCGATGTGTTGTGTGTCTGCGTGTGTATGCGCGCAAACACCACATAAGCGTACGAAACGTCGTGTTGTGTCGTCGTCCGTCGTGTGGAGTGCAAAATCGTCGATGAACGTCGAGGTATTCGTTCGCTCGTGCGATAATAAAACGGGATCGTATTTTCGAACGGAGAGAGAACGGGAGGAGAGAGAGAGAGAGAGAGAGAGAGAGAGAGAGAGAGAGAGAGAGAGAGAGAGAGGTCGACTCGTTCGGAAGGTTGCGTGAGAAACCGTTTACCGTAATCCTTCGTTTCATTTATTTTCTTTCTCCAAATTCGTTCGTTAAAAGAATTCGTCGCAGAGCGCGTATGCTTGCGTCGCTTCATCGGCTGTTTGTTCGCTAAAAAAAGCAAGACGGAATTTCGCGTCGCACTCGCGTCAAACGATTTTGCTTTATCGGGATTACGTAACGCGGAGCGTGAGTTCGCGCGCGCGCGCGCGTGCACACGCAGAGAGAAGAGAGAGAGAGAGAGAGAGAGAGAGAGAGAGAGAGAGAGAGAGAGAGAGAACCTCGGAACCGATCGGCGTTCCTCGAATCCGTCCGATTCGAAAGTGGCGGGCGATATCTCGAATCATCTCCTTCCTCCTCGCACGATAATTCGAGATTATCGTTCGCGAACATCAGCAGCGTAAGTTTCTCGGCGATCGTGTGCGTCGTTGTTTTTTTTTTACGTCTCAAAATGCTCTCTCTCTCTCTCTCCCTCTCTCTCTCTCTCTCTCCTGTTTTCCTCTTTCTTTTTCTCTTTTTCTTTCTTCTCATCGAGTTACATAATACTGACGCCGCGAAAATTGCTCGCGGACGCTGTAAAATTCCATTCTTAATATTCATTCTCGTTCTCGTCAATGATCGACATAATGTTCGAAGTATCGTTCCCACGTGCGTAGTAGTAGTTTAACACGCATCTTTACACAGAGGGTGAGTCAGCTGACGTTTGTATTTCTCGCGCGAACTTCTCCTTTTAATTTTATATTCTACTCTTCGCGCTTCATTCTTTACTAACGAAAAAAAAGTAGGCACCTATGCGCATACGTACTTTGCGCGGCAAGGAGAAAGAAAACGATACTCGAGGGCGAGTAATAAAAACATTGTATGGAATTAGACGGCAGTTTTTGCGCGATGTATACGTGCGTATACACAAGTATAATACGTGTGTATATACGTGCGTATTTGTGTGTATGTATCTATCTATCCAAGTGAAAAAAATGTAAGAGAAGGAATGTCTTCCCTTAGACGTCCCCCCTCCCCATTCTTACTCGTCTTTCTCCGATTCGGAATATAATTCCGCTCAAGGGCGTGTATGTATATAATCTCACGAGCAAAGCAGAACGCAAACGAAACGAAACGATACGACGACGACGACGACGACGACGACGACGACGACGTTGCTTTCCGTCTGCTCTTCCTCCTATCGCGACGACGCCGACGCTGCACGTCGTAGCAGCGTGTCGCGCGCGCACACACAAACGCGCGCGTGCGCGATTCATAGTACGTAGGTACATACACATGCCTCTAAAAGACTCGTAGACGCTCGTAGACGCTCGTAGACGCTCGTAGAGTTTCGTAGAGCGTTGTGTGCGGACTCGGGGGAGAGGGTTTAAGAAGGTATTAGTGTGTGTGCGCGCGTGTTTCTGTGACGTCGACTCGGAGCCAGGCCGGCGAGCTGCGACGCAACAGAGCGCTCCTCCAGTGGTTCTCAACCGGCTCGGCTGCGTGAAAGTGCGCACGTACGCTGCTGCGGCCATTCACGTGTTCGCGTACTAAATTATTACCGCGTTCGCGCTTGTATTTTCCTTTTCTTCCTACGGTTCTCATTAAAAAGGTTTTATCCGAAATTTACGATCGTTCGACGTCGGTCGGAAGCGGCCAACGTGCGGCCATTTCTCATCGAGAAAGAGTTCGCCTCTCTTTCGTTTCTGTGTGTTTACTTTGAAAAGTGCGTAGATGCCTACTCGAGAGTCTCGCGAAAATAATCGCGCTTTTTCGGTTGGTACGCGATCGACCCGATGGATCTTTATCTTTCGTATAATATTTAAGCGGGTAAAAGTCTAGAAAAAGAAAGGAGCGCAAAAGCGCGTTCGTTAACGGCAGCGAAAGCGTCGAAGCACGTTCGTCGTCGAAGGTTTCATTCACGTGCCGCCATTGGCGCGTCCTGAAAGACAGAGGGAGAGAGACAGGTAGAAGGACGGAAGGAAGGAAGGAAGGAAGGAGAGCGGAGGGAGGGAGAAGGGCTATGTCCAAGCGGACCAGGTATCCTCGTCCTCTCTTTCGCACGGCAACGGAATTATCGACGCACTTGGCGTGCTTTACGACCGGCAAAGGCCCGTTACGGAATCGCCAGAACGGAGAATGGCCAAGGAGGAAGGAGGTGAGGCGTACTTCTTGCGACAAATGCACCACGACGACGATCGAGAGGAACTCTCTCGATTATCGAGTATCTTTAAGGGGCGAAAAAAAAAGAAAAAGAAAAAAAGAAAAACAAACTAGCCAGCGAGATAAATGAAACGATATTTTGTTCGCGGAGCTAGATCAAATCCAAAGCGTAAATATCTATATTGAACATTTTTCTTATCAATTAAGAAACGTCCGACTTCTGAGAAGACGCACGTGAAGTTAACGCTCCAAGTCATTTTGCGATAGCACGACAAAATTCATTGTATTCTTATCAGCGAGTCGGCGTCAGCCAAAGTATTTCAATTTCTTTCTTTTTTCTTTTTTTTTTTTTTACGAGCTCCCTGGAAACGTACCTACTTTGCGTTAGAGGAAAACGTAGACGGAGGCACGTTTTCGCGCTATTGAAAAGACGGTACACGTGTTACTCATCGGACACTATAAATAAATGTTACCGCGGCTGAATTTGCGACGATCGTTCTCGTATAAGGTAACGAGCTGCGATTTTCGTTTCTTTCGATGTATCTTTCGAGGTGTATATCTCGTTTGATGTCACGAACGAGTCGACTTCCGTGAACGTTTCCCATTCTCTCTCTCTCTCTCTCTCTCTCTCTCTTTCTTTCTCCTTGCTCTCCCGCGTGCTTACTCTACCGAGGTCACGCACGAACTTTGGAATTAAAAAACTTAAGGATTAAAGTTTGAGCTTGGATGGATGGTGGGGAAACAAGGAAGATGAGGGGGGAGGAACGAAAGAGATAGGGGTGATTAAAAAATACCTATAAAAAAGTTAGCAACGACGCGGCGTTTTTCTCAACGCTCTTCTTAGCTCTTCTCTTTAGGCCTTTCGAAGGGAAAAACGAACTGAATACACACATATATGTATATACATACATACATACATACATACATACATACATATATATATAGACACGTGTATATGCTACTGCGTATAGAAGCGTTATGCACGTTGGATAGACGTCGGATACGCGCCGGATACGCGTCGTCTACCTTGCGATCTGATCGATCGTTCAAATTTGCTAGCGGGCTCCACGTGAACCGACAGTAACGTCCAATCGCCGTCGGCTTCGTCGCCATTCGAGGATTCAATATCCGAGGTTACGACGTCCACTTCGCGGTGAAAGACACTTTCTAGACGAACGAACAAACCCTGGAGCAACTATAAATCTCCAAAGTATTGCCTTTCGAGTACCTACGTTATTTTTTCGCGTAATTTCAATGCGAAAACAACCTTTTTTTTTGTCTTTGTTCTCTCTCTCTCTCTCTCTCTCTCTCTCTCTCTCTCTTTCTTCGATCAATCGTCACTCGAGATCACGTTGATAAAGTCGATGACGTGTACTTTTTAGACGAAGTTTTCTCTAATCGCGAGACCCTTTCCCCCTCTTCTCCGTTGCTCCGATTTAATATCCTTCACGAAGTTACGTCGTTTACGTCGGCGTGAACGACGCAGTTTCTTTAAACGAAGGGAGTCAACGACGATGGCCCAAGTGGGCGTTTAGGATCTCTTTCGACTTGGACGCACACGCACACCGAAGAAGCGAGACGCGTGGGCGTCCTTCCGTCCTTTTTCATCAAACGCGCTCGTCTACGTAGGCGTGTGCAGTCTCGTTCTCTTCCTCTCTTTCTCTTTCGTCGCGCGTGCACGCAGACGCATCGTTCTCGTCTCTCATGCTGCCGCTCGTACGTCATCGAGGAAATGGCGTGACTTTTGTTGCCGACTGCGAGTCCGGCCCGCCTGACCTTTACGCTAGTATCCTTCTCGCTCGATATCGCATCTGTCGCATTTCGATCGAAATCGATCGACTACGTTTCAGCGTGTACTTTCCACGCTTGTCCACGATCGTCAATCTCATTTCCGCGAAATATTCGGAATTATGGTGCAAATGAAATTCCCGGATTTATTATTTAAGAAACGAAAGGACCCATGAAAGCTCCTTTCCATCGATAACGAAGAGATAAGACGAAGTTTATATTCGAAGATCGTTAGGGATCTTTTTTTTTTGGAACAAAGAGCATTTACTAATTTCGTTAACCGCGAGCTATAATCGTACGCTTTTCATGCCACATTTATTCTCCCGAGATTTATCAGAAATTCGATGTTTCACATTTATCTTCCTCGCACGCGTCGACCTCATTTTCCAAGACAAATCAACCGAACCGTTGATTCGTTCATCGATGGATGCGATTTCGCGTTCGAAGGTATAAAAGAGCCGTGCAAAACTTGGCCGAGTAGAAGAGGTTGCCGCGTACGTGGCACGTATCGATGCTAGAAATAAGCCAGCGAATGAAAAGAGGAGACGGAGAGTGTGAGAGAGTGTGAGAGTGCACTTCGTCCCTCGAAATTAGGCCGGTAGAGGAAGATCCACTTTGGTAGAAAGAGAGAGAGAGAGACGACGGGTGTGCACCGGAAGGGAACGCAAAGGATGTTAGGGAAAAAGGAAGAAATAATCCGAGCAGATGTCTACCGCGATCGTGGAGACTCGAACAACACGAATGCGAGCAGCCCTACGCCGCCTGTCTGCCCCTCTTCATCCCTCTTCATCCCTCTCCATCCCTCTCCATCCCTCTCCGCCATACCTACCGTCACTTCCATCGTCCCATTTAAGCATACATCCTCAAGAACTAGAAACGGAAGGAAGGAAGGAAGGAAGAAGGTCGCCGAGTCCTTGCCAGATCTCCACGAATCTTTTATTTTTCTCAGGAAGGTTCCTAATTTTCTGAAGCGTTAAACGTTTCGCTACTCGGGATTCTGCTTCGGTTTAATCTCTTTCTCTCTCTCTTTCTTTTCCTTCTGAATTTC